>NC_092375.1:111894164-111991664 GCF_030028105.1 Mobula birostris | reverse complement strand
CGCTCCAGGGAATAAAGTCCTAACCTATTCAACCTTTCTCTGTAACTGAGTTTTTCAAGTCCCGGCAACATCCTTGTAAACCTTCTCTGCACTCTTTCAACCTTATTAATATCCTTCCTGTAACTTGGTGACCAAAACTGAACACAATACTCTAGATTCGGCCTCACCAATGCCTTATACAACCTCATCATAATATTCCAGCTCTTATACTCAACAATTTGATTAATAAAGGCCAATGTACCAAAAGCTCTCTTTACGACCCTATCTACCTGTGACACCATTTTTAGGGAATTTTGTATCTGTATTCCCAGATCCCTCTGTTCCACTGCACTCCTCAGTGCCTTACCATTAACCCTGTATGTTCTACCTTGGTTTGTCCTTCCAAAGTGCAATACCTCACACTTGTCTGTATTAAACTCCATCTGCCATTTTTCAGCCCATTTTTCCAGCTGGTCCAAATCCCTCTGCAAGCTTTGAAAACCTTCCTCACTGTCCACTACACCTCCAATCTTTGTATCATCAGCAAATTTGCTGATCCAATTTACCACATTATCATCCAGATCATTGATATAGATGACAAATAACAATGGACCCAACACTGATCCTTGTGGCACACCACTAGTCACAGGCCTCCACTCTGAGAAGCAATCCTCTACTATCACTCTTTGGCTTCTTCCATTGAGCCAATGTCTAATCCAATTTACCACCTTAGAATGGGTAAAGCTACAGTGGGTTGTAAACTCAGTCAACTCCATCATGAGCATCTTCAAAAGGCGATGCCTCAAGAAAGCACCACCCATCATGAAGGACCCTCACCATCCAGGTCGTGCCCTTGTTTGGTGTGAGCCCCCAAACCCTACAGATTTTCTACATGGGTACAATGAAGAGCATCCTGACTGGCTGCATCACTGCCTGGTAAGGGAACTGTACTTCACTCAATCGCAGGACCCTGCAGAGAGTGGTGCGGACAGCCCAGCGCATCTGTAGGTGTGTGTGAACTTCCCACTATTCAGGACATTTAAAAAGACAGGTCTGTAAAAAAGGCACAAAGGATCATGGGGACCCGAGCCACCCCAGCCACAAACTGTTCCAGCTGCTACCATCCAGGAAGCGGTACCACAGCATAAAAGCCAGAACCAACAGGCTCCAGGACAGCTTCTTCCACCAGGCCATCAGACTGATTAATTCATGTCGACACAACTGTATTTCTATGTTATATTATTGTACATACCATTTTTAATAAATCACCATTCATTGCACATCTAGACAACATAGCGTAAACATTTTTACTCACGTACATGAAAGATGTAGGTAATAAAGTCAATTCAGTTCAGTTCTTCTCATTATTACCATCATGGAGGAGAGGTACAGGACCCTGAAGATGAGCACTCAATGTCTTAGGAACAGCTTTTTCCCCTCCACCATCAGATTTCTGAATGGCTCATGACCCCATAAACCTCACTATTCTGCTCTCTTTGTACTATTGTTAATATAATCTTAGTGTAATTTACAGTAAATTTTATGTAATGCACTGTGCAGTTGCGACAAAACATACGTCAGTGATCATAAACCAGATTCAGATTCTAATGATCTCCTGTGTTACACCAATGCACAATGGTGACCTTGGCTTCACCTGCCTGGTTCTATGTTCTTTAATACCCTTGCAAAACCCTTCCCTCTACATTGCTTCCAAAAATGTGCCTCTTTGAGAAAACGTGTTGAGATGCCTACCTCACCATGACACTTTCCAGTGGAGACATAGGAGCAGAATTAGGCCATTTGGTCTATCAAGTCTTCTCTGCCATTCCACCATGGCTGATTTATTATCCCTCTCAACCCCATTCTCCAGCCTTCTCTCTGTAACCTCTGACACCCTTACTAATCAAGAACCCATCAACCTTCATTTAAATACATCCAACGACTTGATAAAGCTTGCTGCAGTTGCTTTTATATCAGAAATTTGAAAGAGTTCAACTCAACTTCCAGGACACCCAGAGAGCAGTTTGTGACTGCAGCCCTCTGCAAGTCTCCTCAGGAATTCAAAAAGTCCAAGTAAAGTTTATTGTCAAAGTACATATATATTACCATATACTACCTTGAGATTCATTTTTTTTCAGGCATTTACAGGAAAATAAAGAAATACAATTTAAGAAAATCTATACATAAACAAAGATTGATCAAAACACACAATGTGCAAAAAAGACAAAATTCTGCAAATACAAAAAATAATAATACTGAGAGCATGAGCTGTAGAGTTCCTGAATGTGAGTCTGGAGGTCACAGAATCAGTTGAGAGTTGTGGTGAGTGAAGTTATCATGCAGAAATATGATGGCTGCAAGATAATAACTGCTCCTGAAACTGGTGGTGTGGGACCTAAGGGAAGTGTAATGAACCCCAAGCTATGTGCCAGTGTCTCCTCGGGACAACTAGGAAGTAGAGAACCCAGCTTGGGCTCCTTTCCCTCTGGGATACATCGCAAAATGCCCACGGAGAAAGCTCGGACATTCCTCCATCAGACATAATTGCATTCCTATAGCATCCTGCGTGACCACAAGGCATCCCAAGGAACTTTTCTCTCAATTAAATACAATAGGCAATTGCAATTCAACTAAAATATAGAAAATTACAGTACAGCACAGGCCCTTCCACCCACAATGTTGTACTGACCTTTCAACCTACTGTAAGATTAATCACCCTTCCCTCCCACATAACCTTCCATTTTTCTCTCATCCATATACCCGAGTCTCTTAAATATCTCCACTATATCTGCCTCTACTGTCACTCTACTGCCACCCACCCACTCACCACTCTGTAAAACAAAACTTTGTCATTCCTCCCATACTTTCCTCCAATCACCTTAAAGTTGTGTCCCCCAGGGTTAGCCATTTCCACCCTGGGAAAAAGACTCTGGCTGTCCACTTGATCTATGTTTCATCATCTTGTATAGTTCTATCAAGTCACCTTTCAGCTTCCTTATTTCCAAAGAGAAAAGCCCTTGCTCACTCAACCTATCCTCATAAGAAGGGGTGTTAATGATCAGAGGGACCTTCAGGTTCAATTTCATAGCACCCTGTAACTGTAGTATGACACAGGTAGATAGGGTGTTGATGAAGGTCTATGGTTGGGGTACCTGCTGCTAATAATATGATTTACAATTAGTTTAGTGATAGCGAACTGTTCACAGCCTTGAAAGTGTGGCCTCAACGACAGAGTATCAGTGATCCATTCACTGTCAGAGGTGATATTGGGGTAATCTCGAGAGTGCTCCAACAGAGTAATGCTCAGAACTGAAAGATAGTGGCATTTTGTGTGTGAATTACTTGAGGGGGAGTGAATTCTCTCACAATATATGTGAACTACAGCAAACTATAAGGTCAGCACAAAAGGTTATTGTCTCCGGTCTACCATCACTGCAAGTAATGTACTGTCCAGTGCAAAAAAAGTGAGCAAGGAAAATCATTGCAGAAGCCAGCCACTGCAAACTGCCTTTTCCAAAAGCTCCCTTCTGAAAAGCATTATAGGGCTATTAAAACAGCAACTTCACCCCATCTTAGAAGTTTCTTTCCCCAGGCAGTTAATCTGATCAACCATTCTAGCTACACCCACCCTCATCATTGCAATGCACTGGAAATACTTTAAGCAATTTTTATGCAACACACATCAAAGTTGCTGGTGAACGCAGCAGGCCAGGCAGCATCTCTAGGAAGAGGTACAGTCGACGTTTCAGGCCGAGACCCTTCGTCAGGACTAACTGAAAGAAGAGCTAGTAAGACATTTGAAAGGGGGAGGGGGAGATCCGAAATGATAGGAGAAGACAGGAGGGGGAGGGATGGAGCCAAGAGCTGGACAGTTGATTGGCAAAGGGGTATGAGAGGATCATGGGACAGGAGGCCCAGGGAGAAAGAAAAGGGGGAGGGGGAGAAACCAGAGGATGGGCAAGGGGTATAGTCAGAGGGACAGAGGGAGAAAAAGGAGAGTGAGAGAAAGAATGTGTGTATATAAATAAATAACGGATGGGATACGAGGGGGAGGTGGGACATTAGCGGAAGTCAATGTTCACGCCATCAGGTTGGAGGCTACCCAGACGGAATATAAGGTGTTGTTCCTCCAACCTGAGTGTGGCTTCATCTTTACAGTAGAGGAGGCCGTGGACAGACATATCAGAATGGGAATGGGACACGGAATTAAAATGTGTGGCCACTGGGAGATACTGCTTTCTCTGGCGGACAGAGCGTAGGTGTTCAGCAAAACGATCTCCCAGTCTGCGTCGGGTCTCGCTAATATATAGAAGGCCACATCGGGAGCACCGGACGCACCCCACCTGGAAGTGTCGCCTCACCTGGAAGGACTGTCTGGGGCCCTGAATGGTGGTAAGGGAGGAAGTGTAAGGGCATGTATAGCACTTGTTCCACTTACAAGGATAAGTGCCAGGAGGGAGATCGGTGGGGAGGGATGGGGGGAACGAATGGACAAGGGAGTCGCGTAGGGAGCAATTCCTGCAGAAAGTCGGTGGGGGGGGGGAGGGAAAGATGTGCTTAGTGGTGGGATCCCGTTGTAGGTGGCGGAAGTTACGGAGAATAATATGTTGGACCCGGAGGCTGGTGGGGTGGTAGGTGAGGACAAGGGGAACCCTATTCCTAGTGGGGTGGTGGGAGGATGGAGTGAGAGCAGATGTGCGTTAAATGGGGGAGATGCGTTTAAGAGCAGAGTTGATGGTGGAGGAAGGGAAGCCCCTTTCTTTAAAAAAGGAGGACATCTCCCTCGTCCTGGAATGAAAAGCCTCATCCTGAGAGCAGATGCGGTGGAGACGGAGGACTTCCACCACCTCCAATGGGATCCCACCACTAAGCACATCCTTCCCTCCCCGCCCCCTCCCGCTTTCTGCAGGAATCACTCCCTACGCAACTCCCTTGTCCATTCATTCCCCCCATCCCTCCCCACCGATCTCCCTCCTGGCACTTATCCTTGTAAGCGGAACAAGTGCTACACATGCCCTTGCACTTCCTCCCTTACCACCATTCGGGGCCCCAGACAGTCCTTCCAGGTGAGGCGACACTTCACCTGTGAGTCGGCTGGGGTGATATACTGCGTCCGGTGCTCCTGATGTGGCCTTCTATATATTAGCAAGACCCGATGCAGACTGGGAGACCGTTTCGCTGAACACCTACGCTCTGTCCGCCAGAGAAAGCAGGATCTCCCAGTAGCCACACATTTTAATTCCACGTCCCATTCCCATTCTGATATGTCTGTCCACGGCCTCCTCTACTGTAAAGATGAAGCCACACTCAGGTTGGAGGAGCAACACCTTATATTCCATCTGGGTAGCCTCCAACCTGATGGCATGAACATTGACTTCTCAAACTTCCGCTAATGCCCCACCTCCCCCTTGTACCCCATCCGTTATTTATTTATATACACACATTCTTTCTCTCACTCTCCTTTTTCTCCCTCTGTCCCTCTCACTATACCCCTTGCCCATCCTCTGGTTTCCCCCCCTCCCCCTTTTCTTTCTCCCTGGGCCTCCTGTCCCATGATCCTCTCATATCCCCTTTGCCAATCACCTGTCCAGCTCTTGGCTCCATCCCTCCTCCTCCTGTCTTCTCCTATCATTTCGGATCTCCCCCTCCCCCTTTCAAATCTCTCACTAGCTCTTCTTTCAGTTAGTCCTGACGAAGGATCTCGGCCCGAAACGTCGACTGTACCTCTTCCTAGAGATGCTGCCTGGCCTGCTGCGTTCACCAGCAACTTTGATGTGTGTTGCTTGAATTTCCAGCACCTGCAGAATTCCTCGTGTTTGCGTTTTTAAAGCCATTTTTGTTATTTACTTTGCAAATACATGCTAGTATTGATATATTTATGCACATTTTATTTCCTATCTGTACTTTAGCCTCTAACCTTACTTTTCTGCGATTCTTTATGATTACTGAATGCGTTGTTTATTGTTGCATGTTGCACCAATACACTACAGCAAATTCCGAATACATGTAAATGCATTTGGCAAATAAAGTGATCCTCATCACTTTTCCACAATTGGTACTGTGACGGCAGATTTAGTGATTTAGAACAATGAACAACAACAGAGTTCAGAACAATAATTGCTGAGCTCACCAGTAACACTCACATTCTAGTAAATACATTTTAAAAACTCGCTTATGGCTGTTTATGCATGAAAGTCCTACATGTTATTTTATTATTTTTAAACGTTAAATCAGTGGAATCCTGAGCTGCTATTTTCAGGCATTGAGGATCAAGTGTGTGGTAACCAGCCTATTTATGGCCACAGCCCTGTCACGCTGATCATCGTCACATTGCCCATCAACTCCGGGCACCACATAGTTGCTTGTCCAGAAACCTAGCCACTCTGTGACTCAGCGCTCTACCAAATCAGCTGAGAGGAGGTTTGGAGAAAGTTTATCAGACTAGTACCTGGAATCCATAGTTTGCCCGAGAGGGAAAGATTAGACAGACCACTGGAGTTAGGTAAAATTGAGAGAGGATTTAACACATTAGTGATTCCGCAGATGCTGAAAATCTTGAGCAACATACACAAAATGCTAGAGGAACTCAACAGGTCAGGCAGCATCTATGGAGAGGAATAAACAGTCATAGTTTCAGCCCAAGATCCTTCATCAGGACGGGAAAGGAAGGGGGAAGATGCCAGAATAAAAAGGCAGGGGGACAACATCATCTTTTGAAATTAGTCCAAGCTCTCTTCCTCAAAAGATTAGTGGAGGAAAGTCTTTGAATATTTTTAGGGGAATAGAGTTTCATAAATGGTGGGGCAGAGTTATGAGGCCAAATGATGCCTCAATGCTTCAATCTCCCTTGTTGCTTTAATCAGCGAAATGGTGTCAAACCTTGGCTTGCGCCCTGTACCACAGCCTGCCTACGAAGTTCCCGCACACTGCCTCTGCCTCCCGGAATCCACTCGGAGACTGCAGAGTGCTAGAACACCCAAACAATCTCCAAACAGCAATTCACAGGCTCCAACAGTTCCAGAATCACATGCAAGATAAGTGAAATATATAGTTTCATGAACTATCCAGAAGATATTGACCGAAGGAATGTTGTATGCAGACATTATCTTGACCAGAAGTGTTCTAGGGAATAAAGTTGAAATCTATTTCATCTTTCTTAACTCAGGTGTTCCAGTCCTGGCAACATCCTTGTAAACTTTCTCCGTACTCTTTCAATATTATTTACATCTTTCCTGTAGATCGATGACCAAAACTGCACACAATACTCCAAATTAGCCCTCATCCAATATCTTATACAACTTCCACATAACGTCCCATCTCCTGTACTCAATACTATGATCTCTGAAGGCCAATGTGCCTAAAGCTTTCTTTACGACTCTATCTACCTGTGATATCACTTTCAATGAATTATGGGCCTGAATCCCAGATCTACCACAGTCCTCAGTGTCCTATCGTTCACTGTATAAGACCTACCCCTGGTTGGTCCTACAGAAGTGCAATACCTCGGACTTGTCTGCATTAAATTCCATCTGTTATTTTAGCCCATTTTTCCAGTTGGTCCAAATCCCACTGCAAGATTTGATAGTCTTCCTTGCTGTGCACTACACCCCAAAGTTTGGTGTCATCTGCAAATCTGCTGATCTAGTTCACCACATTGTAAAGTATATCAATGATCTGGATAAGAAACAACAACAGACCCAGCACCAATCCCTGTGGCACTCCACTAATCACAGGCCTCCAGTTAGAGAGGCAACCATCTGCAATCACTCTCGGGCTTCTCCCACAAAGCCAATTTCTAATCCTGTTAACTACCTCATCTTGAAGACCAAGTGAATGAACCTTCCTGACCAACCTCTCATGCGGTAGCTTGTCAAATGCCTTGTGGAAGTCCATGTAGCCAACATCCACTGCCTTGCCCTCATCAACTTTCATGGTGACTTCCTTGAAAACTCTAAGATTGGTTAGACATGACTTATCACACATAAAGCCATGCTGATTATCCCTAATCAGTCCACATCTATCCAAATACTCATATTTAGTCCTTTAGAATACCTTCCAATAATTTTCCCACTACTGATGTCAGGCTCACAAGCCTGTAATTTCCAGGTTTATTCATTGAGCCTTTCTTAAACAGTGAAACAACATTAGCTATCCTCCAGTCCTCTGGTACCACACCAGTTGTTAACGATGATTTAAATATCTCTGCTAGGGCCCCTGCTGTTTTTGCACTTGCCTCCCACATGGAGGGAGACAGGATTTGTCCACCCTAATTGGCCTAAAGACGAAAAACACCTCCTCCTCTGTAATCAATATAGGATCCATGACCTCGCTGCTTCTTTGCCTCACTTCTATAGACTGTGTCATCTCCCACATACATACAGATGCAAATAACCGATTTAAGGTCTCACCCATTGATTTGGCTCCATGTATAGATAACCACTCTGATGTTCCAGAGAGCCAATTTTAGACCACAAGATATAGGAGAAGAATTAGGCCATTTGGCCCATCAAGTCTTCCCTGCCATTTCATCATGGCTGATCCATTTCCCTCTCAGGCACATACTTTGTACGGTTGGTCAGAAAGAACTACATTCTATATATCAGTGAATTCAAAAGAATCAAGGACAGTGGAAGCAGACAGTCTAATTGTCTTTGCTCTTGCCGCGAGTTTGGGGGTGGAGGCTGCCATCTGGTGAACAGACTATTCCCCATTTTGTGAGCTTGACATGCTTGACTTGATCAATGTTTTAAAGAGGACACAATGATACTCCAGGTAATCTGCTGGACTGGAGATCATTTCCAAATAAGAAGTTATTTGTGAGATGTTCTTTGGTTGGATACAACATGCAGGTTTGTGATTATTGAGGTTAGTGCCTGCCTGGAGTGAATCCAGTTCATTGCTGATTGAGAACAAACAGCCATAAATTATTGACGGTCACTTGATGGGAAAAGGGCAATAAATGGATGCTGGCTTGGAGCAGAGCCAATAACAAGGTGTTAAAGGTCAGACACATGACCTGTGGCCAATGACACTGGAATGCGATATTTGAATTGATAAAGAATGGATATAAAAGTGGATGTTTCATATGTGCTGGCAGCAGTAACTTCGAAGAATAACAATCGCAGACAAAAGCATGAGCGACCCTGCGTGAAACATGTGGTGAGTGAACCGGGACTACGAGTAATGCCTGGCCAGCATAGACTCCTTTGCCCGGATAATACCTCTGCTATTCTTTGATTATTCAGGAGACTCAGGCACACCTAGCGGGTGTGCACACGAGGTATTTAGTGTATGAATTCACGTACTTGTTGGCTTAAACAATAAAGGTACTTGTCCGTAAATACAGATCTCTCTGTGCCTCACTGATTATTGTTATAAGAGATAATTCATACAACAGTACTTTCAAAATTTCATTTTGAAGGCCTCCCACTTACCATGTACATCTTTGCCAGAAAACAACCTGTCCCAATCCACACTTACCAGATCCTTTCTGATACCATTAAAATTGACCTTTCTCCAATTTAGAATCTCAACTGAGGACCAAATCTTATCGTTTTCTACAATTATCTTGAAACTAATGGCATTATGATCACTAGATGCAAATTGTTCCCCTACACAAATTTCTGTCACCTGCCCTGTCTTATTGGCCAACAGGAGATCAAATATTGCACACTCTCTCACAGGAACTTCTACATACTGATTAAGGAAACTTTCCTGAACACATTTGACAAACTCTGTCCCATCTAGTCCCTTGTCCATTCATCCCTCCCCACTAATCTCCCTTCCAAGTATTTACCTCTGCTAACGGCACAAGTGCTACACGCCCATTAATCCACCTCCACCCTCACCTCACCTCTATTTAGGGCCTCAACCATTCCTTCCAGGTGAGGCAACACTTCACCTGCAAATCTGATGGTGTCGTCTATTGCATCCGGTGATCCTGATGTAACCTCCTCTACGTTGGTGAGACCCGACGTAAATTGGGAGACCGCTTTGTCGAGTACCCTGCACCATCTGCCACAAGTGGGCCTTCCTGGTGGGCAAGCATTTTAATTCTGATTCCCACTGCGACATATCAGTCCACGGCCTCCTAGTGCCAAGACGAGGCTACCCTCATGGTGGAGAAGCAACACCTTACATTCTGTCCAGGTATCCTCCAACCTGATGGCATGAATATTGATTTCTCCTTCCAGAAAACAAATTCCACCCCCACTCTATCTTTTTATTTCTTCTCACCTAGCTATTACTTCCCCCAGGGTCCCCTCCTCCTTCCCTTTCTCCTCTCCTATCAGATTCTTTCTTCTCTCACCCCTGACCTTTCCCACCCACCTGGTTTCTCCTATCACCTTCCAGCTATCTTCTTTCCCCTCTCAACCCCACCTTTTTATTCTGTCATCTGCCCCCTTCCATCTCAGTCCTGAAGAAGGGTGTCAACCTGAAATATTGACCATCTATTCATTTCCATAGATGCTGCCTGACCTGCTGAGTTCCTTCAGCATTTTGTTTGTGTTTCTTCCCATCTAATCCTTTTATAGAAGGGCAGTCCTAGTATTATATAATGCATCAGACTTCTGCTGCAAAACTACAAACTTCACACGATGCACCAGAGGTGTTACCCCACCCTGGACACCCCATAAATATACATTTATGTATTTAATAATTACACTCTGGACATTTTATCAGGCACACCTGCCCATTAATGCAAATATCTAATCAGCCAATCATGTAGCACCAAGCAATGCATTAAAGCATGCAGATATGGTCAAGGTTCAGCTGTTGTTCAGACCAAACATCAGAATGGAGAAGAAATGTGATCTAAGTGACTTTGACTGTGGAATGATTGTTGGTGCCAGAATGAGTGGATCAAGTATCCCAGAATCTGCTGATTTCCTGGGATTTTTAAGAACAACAATCTCCCGGGTGTTCAGAGAACGATGCGAGAAACAAAAAGTATCCAGTAACTGGCAGTTCTGTGGACAAAAGCGCCTTGTTAATGAGAGACATCAGGGGAGAATGGCCAGACTGGTTCAAGTTGACAGGAAGGTGACAGCAACTCAAGTAACCACACATTACAACAGTGGTGTGCAGAACAGCATCTCTGAACACACAACACATCGAAACTTGAAGTGGATGGGCTACAGGAGCAGAAGATCATGAACATAAACACAAAATAATCTGCAGATGCTGGGGTCAAAGCAATGCTCACAACACGCTGGAGGAACTCAGCAGGTCGGGCAGCATCCGTAGAAAAGATCATGAACGTACTCAGTGGCCACTTTATTAGGTAGAGGAGGTACCTAAAACAAGTGACCACTGAGTGTATTTCAGTGATGATAACACTGATTCTAAGAGCCTTACTTAAGACCATTATGACCACAAGATATAGGAGCAGAATTAGGCCATTTGGCCCATCAAGTCTGCTCCATTATTTCATCATAGCTGCTCCATTTCCTTCTCAGATTCAACCTCCTGCCTTCTTCCTGTATTCCTTCGTGCCCTGACTAATCAAGAAGCTATCAACACACACAAAATGCTGGAGGAACTCAGCAGGCCAGGCAGCATCTATGGAAAAAAAGCACAGTCGACATTTCAGACCAAAATCCTTCAGCGGAACTGGAGAAAAAAAGCTGAGGAATAGATTTGAAAGGTGGGGGAGGGGACAGAGAAACACCAGGCAATGGGTGAATCTTGGAGGGGCGGGGGATGAAGCAAGGAGCTAGGAAGTTGATTGGTGAAAGGGACAGAAGGCCATGGAAGAATGAAAAAAGGGAGGGGGGTGGAGGAGCACCAGAGGGAGGTGATAGGCAGGCAGGAGAGAGGGAAAAGGGGCTGGCAAATGGTGAAATGGGGGGAGGCATTACTGGAAGTTTGAGAAATTGATGTTCATGCCATCAGGTTGGAAGCTAACCAAACAGAATATAAGGTGATGTTCCTCCAACCTAAGTGTGGCCTTATCACAACAGTGGAAGTGGCCATGGATGGACATAAATCAGAATGGGAATGAGAAGTGGAATTAAAATGGGCAGCCACTAGGAGATCCCGCTTGTTCTGGCAGACAGAACATAGATGCTCAGCAAAGCAGTCTCCCAATCTATGTCGGGTCTTACTGATATACAGGAGGGGCAGTGTAGCAATTGTTCTGCTTGCAAAGATAAGTGCCAGGAGAAGATCTGTGGGGAAGGACAAATAGACAAGGGAGCTGTGTAGGGAGTGAGCCTTACAGGAAGCAGAAAGGTGGTGGGGGGGGGGAAAGATGTGTTTGGTGGTTGAATCCAGTTGGAGGTGACGTAAGTTTCAGAGAATTATGTGCTGGACGCAGAGGCTGGTGGGGTGGTAGGTGAGGACAAGAAGAACCCTATCCCTGGTAGTGTGGCGGGAGGATGAGATAAGAGCAGACGTGCATGAAATGGAAGAGATGTGGTTAAGGGCAGCATTGATGGTGGAGGAAGAGAAGCCCCTTTCTTTGAAAAAGGAGGACATCTCCTTTGTTCTAGAATGAAAATCCTCATCCTGAGAGCAGATGGGGCAGAGACAGAGGAGTTGAGAGAAGGTGATGGTGTTTTTACAAGTAACAGGGTGGGACGAGGTATAGTCCATCGGTTTATAATAGACATTGGTGGATAAGCTGTCTCCGGAAATAGAGACAGTGAGATCGAGAAAGGGAAGTGTCGGAAATGGATCAGGTGAATTTGAGGGCTGGGTGGAAGATGGAGGCAAAGTGAATGATATCGATGAGTTCACCACGGGTGCATTAAGCAACACCAATGTAGTCATCAATGTAGCGTAGGAAAAGTGCGGGACGGTTACCAATGTAGGCTTGGAACATAGACAGTTCCACATAGCCAACACAATGGCAGGCATAGCTAGGACCCATGCAAGTACCCTTTTGTTTGAAGGAAGTGGGAGGAGCCAGAGAAGAAATTATTTACAGTAAGGACAAGCTCTGTTCGGTGGAGAGTGGTGGTGGAGGGGAACTGGTTGGGACTGTGTCCAGAAAGAAACGGACAGCTTTGAGGCCTTCCTGGGTATGGAGATGTATATGGACTGGACATCCATAGTACAAATAAGATGTTGGGGGCCAGGGAACCTGAAATCCTTGAAAAGATCAAGAGCATGTGAGGTGTTATGGATGTAGGTAAGAAGGAACTGAACTGGGGTGATAAAATAGAGTCAAGGTATGCAGGTACGAATTCAGTGGGGCAGGAACAAGCTGAAACAATGGGCCTACCTGGACAAGCAGTTTTGTGAATTTTGGGTAGGAGGTAGAAAAGTGCAGGAACCATGAGATTGGTGGCAGTGAATAGGAGATCCCCAGAGTCCATAAGGTTGATGATGGTGTGGGAGACAACGGACTGGTGTTCCTTCATGGGGTCCTGTTCGAGGGATAAGAAAGAGGTGTCTGAGAGTTGGCGCTGGGCCTCAGCAGGGTAGAGGACAGTTCGCCAGACTACCACAGTAGCTACCTTATCAGAGGGTTTGATGGTGAGGTTAGGATTAGTGCGGAGGGAGTGGAGAGCCGAGCGTTTGGAAGGAGTGAGGTTGGAAAAGGAGAAAGGAGTGTTAATGTCTAGACGGTTAATGTCCTGTTGGCAGTTGGCAATGAAAAAGTCCAGAGCAGGGAGAAGACCAGGGCGGGGGGGCTCCAGGAAGAGGAGGAGGGTTGAAGATGGGAGAAGGGGTCATCAGTGTGGGGTGGGGAGAACTTGCCAAAGAAATAGGCTCGGAAACAGAGGCGGCAAGAATCTATCAACCTCTGCCTTAAAGAGGACCTGCTTTTAGCTTCCTACCTAGCTACCTAATCTCTCTCTTCAGGACCTCTTCTTCTTTCCTGACAACATCATCGGTGCCAATATGTACCAATGTTCACCTTCCCTGTTTAGAATGTCTTGGACACAATCCAAAATATCCCTAACATCACTGACCTTGGCACCTGAGAGGCAATGTACCATCCAGTCGCCTCTATCCTGCCCACAGAATCTTGTCTCTACAGTTCTAACTATGGAATCGCCTATCAGACCTGCCATCCTCTTCACCTCTTTTCTCTTCTGAGCCACAGGGCCCGAGACCCAGTCGCTGTGGCTCCGCCAGAAGGCCGTCCTCCTCAACAGTATCCAAAGTGGTATACTTATTACTGAGGGGAATGGCCACAGGGGTACTCTGCACTGGCTACTCCCTTCCCTTTCTTCTCTTGTCAGTCACCCAGTTACATGCCTCTTGCATGTAAGTGACTACCTCCCCGTAGCTCCTATCTATCACTTCCTCAATCTCTGTATAAGCCGAAGGTCACTGAGCTGCAGCTCCAGTTCCTTAACAAGCTCTCCGAGGAGCTGCGGCTCAGTGCATCTGGTGCAGATGTGGTTATCCGAGAGGCCAGAGGTCTCCCAGAATTCCCACACAGAACAAAACACAACCCCTGGAGCTAGTCTCACTGAACTAACTATGCCCTAAGAGACACAAGAAATGGAGATTAAAGAATAAGAAGAAACTTACCAGATACTTACTTCGCCTCAGCTTGATGAGCCAAAGTCACTTCATCGTTGGCACACTCACACAATGGCCGCTCCACTTGTCCCTGCCTTATTTTTATTAGTCACTTCTAATGAATCCTGTTCACTGACTGGGTGCAGACAACTCCAAAAACAGCTGTGAATCACTACCTTTTTTAATCTTTAGCTATGTATGCAACTGAAATCACCACTTCTTGTGTTTCCACTCACTGATGGGACGCAGTCCAACTTTAAGAAACTTTTTGATAGGTACATGGAGGGGTAGGGCTTGGAAGGATATGGGACAAATGCAGTTAATTAGGACCAGCTGGATGGGCTCTGTAGTTGGGCTGAAGGACCTGTATCCGTGCTGTATTGCTCTGACTCCAGGCCTCAGTCTAAACCAGTAGCAAGTACCCAACCATACACCTTCTTCACCATATTGTCCCATAGTTATAGGAAACTCCGGACTTGAACCCCAAGGTCCCTCCAATCAACAATGTTTCTTAACCCCATAATACCTACAGTTCTATAATGAACATGGTACACATTTCTATTTGATTCTTTGCTGCATAATATTTTGAATATGCACATAAGTGGATATAATTTTTATATGTTTTAGAGTCATCATTTTAGTTTTATTTTATTCAGAAATACAGCCCTTCTGTCCATGTCATTTAATTACACCCATGTGATCAATTAACCTGCTAATCCACCTTTGGAAGAGTCATTAGGACAGACTGTAAAATGTACCTTGATTTATCATTTTCACATGTTTAGATGTGCAGCAAAAAGCTTTTTGTATGCTGCACTGATCATTAGTGCATTGACGCAGTACAAGGTAAAACAACAGAATACAGCATGAAGTATTACAGTCACCGAGAGAGTGCAGTGCTGGTAGACATTAAGATATAAGGTAAAACAAACAAAATGCTGGAGGAACTCTGCAGGTGAGGTTGCTTACTTGGAGAGGAATAACCATATTGGGCCAAGACCCAATTCCCTCCTTTTCAGCCCTTTACTATTTCCACCTATCATTCCTAGCTTCATTCCCTCTCCTCCAATCGCCTAGCATCACCTTCTAAACTGACACTCATTCCCCTCCCCCACCTTATTCCAGCTTCTACCCACTTCCCATCCAGTTCTGATGAAGGATCTTAACCCAAAGCAGCGACTGTTTATTCCTCTCCATAGATGCTGCCTGATCTGCTGAATTCCTCCAGCATTTGTGAGTTGCTCTGGATTTCCAGCATCTGCAGAATTGCTTGTTTTTATAAGCTGCAAGGCCATGACAAAGTAGATTGTGAGGCCAGGAGTCCACATTATCATACTAGGCCACCAGTTAGTGGTCTTTAAAACAGCAGGGCAGAAGGTGCCCATATAACTGAGTATAATGCTTAAATGATGACAATACACTGTGAGGTCCAAAAGCAAAACATGATGTTCTGTCAAGTCAATATCAATGCTCACCACAAGGAAACACAAGGGATTGTGCAGATGCTGAAAATCCAGAGCAACTCTCTTTCCTCCGTCCCATCACGCAAAAAATACAGAAACTTGAGAAGCACTTACACCAGACTCAAGGCCAGCTACTTTGAAAACAGCAGAATAGGAAAGTTCAACGTATATCTATTATCAGAGTACATACACGTCACCCTGAGATTCATTTTCTTGAATACATTCACAAAGAAATACAATAGATTCAATAAGAAACTAAACACAAAGACAAACAATGTACTAAAGATGACAAATAGGGCTAATATAGAAAAGAAAACAAATAATAAATAAATAAACAATGTTGAGTGCATGAGAGATAGAACCCTTGAAAGTGAGCCCATAGGTTGCAGAATCAGTTCGGTTACACTTCAACGGACTTCTTACACGCTAAAGATGAACATTTGATCTACTAGCCGACCTTGTTATGCCCCTTACACCTTATTGTCTATTTGCACTGCACTTGCTCTGTAACTTTACTGTAACACTATATTCTGCACCGTTTAACATTTTTACCTCAATGTGCTACCTCGAACGCAAACAAAAGCTTTGCACTGTACCTCGGCGCATGTGGCAATCATAAAGCAACAACCACAGAGCTAGGACAAACACCATGGGCCGAACGGCTTTGCGGGCGAAGTCTGGAACGCTCATCCCGAGTAAGCGGGTCAATGGAAGGAACGCCAAGCGCCCAGCAGAAGCGCGGGGAGCGCGCTAGCGGAGTCGTGCGCGCTCCCGAGGGGCGAATGTGTCTGAGAAGGTTGCGGCGCCTGTAGCCGAGTGGAGAAGCGGGTAACATAGAAGATATCTAGAGGGTAACAATGTATCTATCGGACGAAAGGGGGTCTGGTAGCTGCAACATAGTAACCATCTGGCACGCCGCAGCCGGCCACAAACGACCAGCTGCCGCCGTCTGGAACCTTTGGCTGGGTGGCTGGGTGGCTGGGTGGCTGGGTGGCCGGGTGACCGGGCAATCTCCTGGGCGCCTCCCCCTGTCCCTCGTCCCCCCCGTCTTCCTACCTGCTGTGAGTGTCGCCTCTTCTCGTCTCCCTTCCCGCCCTCAGTTGCCAGATGCGCTAACTCTGATCTCAGCGCGACGTCAACAATGAAAACTGCAGAAAAGTCCAGAAACCTGCCCCGCCCCCCTCCGTCCCCACTCTCCCTCCCCCCCCCCGCCTCCTGGCCCGGGATCAGGGGACGCGCGCAGGCGCAGAGACTCGGTTAACCCTTGCGACGTCAGAGGGAATGGAGAGTAGACGGTTCGGTGTTTTCAGGGCCCTCTCCGTACTTTGAGACAGTGTACAGCAGCAAACTTGTACTGATGAGGTGTTTCGGCCCGAAGCGTCGACTGTTCATTCCCTCCATAGAAGCTTCGTCATCTACTGAGCACTTCCAGCATTTGCAGAATCTCTTGCGTTAATGTGGTCGTAGACTTGAATCCAACTGCGCGGAGTCGCTTGAGATCGTAGATTCTGCATTGTATCCTGACATAATCAGAAACAGCTTTATTATCACTGACATATATGGTGAAATGTTGTTGTTTTTACAGTGCAATACAAAAAAATGTAAAAAGTAAACAGTGCAGGAAGAGCAAAATAATGAGGTAGTGGAGATAGGAACCGTTTATAAAGCTGACGACGATAGGGAAGAAGCTGTTTCCAAAACTTTGAGTGTTGGTCTTCAGACTTCTGTGCCTCCTCCTGGTGGTAGTAATGAGAAGAGGCCCGATGTGGTGAGGACCTTTAATGATGGATGCCACCTTCAAGCAATCGCCATTTGAAGATGCCCTCAATGGTGAGGAGGCTTGTTACATCGAAAGTGCAGATTTGACCATAAGACATAGGAGCAGAATTAAGCCATTTGGCCCATCGAGTCTGCTCTGCCATTCAATCATAGCTGATCCTCCCCCCCAGCCCCATTCCCTGGAATTCTCCAATCAAGAACCTATCAAGCTCTGCCTTAAATACACCCAATGACCCAGCCTCCACAGCTGCCTGTGGTAATAAATTCCACAAGTTCACCACCCTCTGGCTAAAGAAATTTCTCCACATCTCTGTTTCAAATGGATGCCCCTCTATTTAATGGGCCAAATGGCTCTACTCTTACGGCATTATGGTCTTATGGTTGGACCATTGGTGGAACTTTGAAGAGGAAGTAGATCAATACTAGATCATAGAGAAAAGGGCTATGGAGGAATGACACAGAAAAGATGATGTCTCTATCATCCCATTGAATGGTAAGGCAGGTTTGAGAGGTTGATTGGCCTTCTCAAGGTCCTGTTTCTTACAGTCATAGAGGAATATAGCCTGGATACAGGCCCTTTGGCTCAGAGAGTCCTTGCCCACCCAGCTAGTTCCAATGCCCTGATTAGGCCCATGTGCTCCTCGGCCACACTCCCCAGGTACCTATCCAAGGGCTCCTAGATCTATACTATTGTACCTGCCTCAACTGCTTCCTCTGGAAACTCATTCCACATGCAGTACATGGAAAAGCCACCCTTCAGGCCCTTTTCAAATCTGTTCCTCTCTCACCCTAGATGCACATCCTCTAGTTCTTGACATTTCTACCCTTTGAAAAAGACTCCCTTTCCAGTCCTCATGAAGGGTCTCATTCTGAAACGTTGACTGGTATTCTCCATAGATGCTGCCTGACCTGCAGAATTCTTCCAGCACTTTGTGTGTGTGTTGCTCTGGATTTCCAGCATCCACAGAATTTCTTGTGTTTGTGATTTGCTACTCTACTACAAATTCTCTTTGAGGTATGCCTCTCCTGAAGAAACTTAAATTTTCTCTTCAATGGGACTTCAGCGAGACCTTCTCTTGCTGCTCCCTCTCTGTGATCATCGCAGCTCTCCAACTCTTCGACTATGTGTTCACCCAGACTTGCTAGCTTGTACTCCTTCCCATTGCCTCCCACCTTATTCTAGCTTCTTCCCCTTTCCTTTCCAGTCCTGATGAAGGGTCTTAGCCTGAAATATTGACTGTTTATTCCACTCAATAGAAGCTGCCTGACCTGCCGAGTTCCTCCAGCATTGTGTGTGTGTGTTACTCTGACTGTCTATGCTGCTTGTAATTTTATAAACCAATTAATAGATCTCTTCTCAGCCTCCTATGCTACAGAGAAAACACTACAAGTTTGTCTCAGTGAAGTTCCGAAAGGTGAGTGGGGGGAGGATCTCATTGAAACCAACCAGATACTGAAAAGCGCAGACAGAGTGAACATGGAGAGTATGTTTCTGCATTGGGGGAATCGAGAACCAGAGAGCACAGCCTCAGAATAGAGGGATGTCCCTTTTGAACTGAGATAAGGAAGAATTTTTTCAGCCAGAGGGATGATTAATCCGTAGAATTTGTTGCCACAGAGGCCAAGTCACTGGATGTATTTAAGACAGAAATTGAAAGGTTCTTGATTTGTAACTGGGTTAAAGTTTATAGGGAGAAGGCAGTTGACAAAAAATGTCAGCCATAATGGCATGCCAGAGCACATCTGATGGGCTGAAAGGCTTAATTCTGCTCCTATATCATATGGTCTAAATACAATGGTGCTGAATAAATGGAATTTCAGGGGAGTTAGGAAACAAGAGGTGAGTTTCCGATGAAGTCGAGTTTTCAGATCATGCAAGGTGGATGACCAAAGTTCATAGTTCAAAATAGATTTATTATCAAAGTACATATAAGTAACCAAATACTTCCCGCCTTCTTGCAGGCATTCATAGTAGAACAGAGAAATAGACGCAAAGACTGACAAACAACCAATGTGCAAAAGACGACAAACTGTGCAAATGGAAAAATAATAATAATAAATAAGTATATAATAATACTGAGAACATGAGTTGTAGAGTCCTTGAAAGTGACTGAAGTTGGAGATGGAATCAATGTCGTGAGCTGATATTCGACTCCATTTCACTGTTTAAAGTGTCCATTAATTGCTGATTAAAGCACCGAGGAAGATTGAGACATCAAGGCGAAAGCAGAGTGCGAGTGAGAGTTTCAGTGTCGACTGCCTGCCTTTTGATCGTTGCTGGAGAAGGAGTCTGTGAGCGGCCTTTCACCGTGTGGCTCACGGTGGCAGGCAAGGAGGCCACTCTGCCTCGTGGTGTCCCTCTCTTTCGGTGAATGTTGATGATATCGTAGAATGGTATTGTAGTTCTGTATTAATGGATTGGACTATTGTGTTTACAGACTGCGAACGTTTTCAGACTTAGGGTTTTTATATTCTGCCTTTTTTTTAATCACCTGTTTCCATTTTGTTGTGCTGTGCAAGGGGAAAGAATTTGGAGTTGATGTTCTGTTAAGTTTTTTATGTGGGGGAGGGGTTTTTGGGGAAATCGATATCCCTGTCCCGTTTTGTGCAGGGGTGGGAGTTGATTATTAGGATGCTATTCTTTTTTGTATGAGGGGGTGGTGGGATTGATGTTTCTCTCTGAAAGACTTTCATGTTCTTTTTTTGTTTTGTGGCTATTTGGAGAAGACAGATTTCAGAGTTGTGTGTTTTAGAATTGTGTTATTATCATGCTTTGATAATAAAATGAACCTTTGAATCAGATGCATGTCAGTCGTAATAGGGTTTGCAGACTTCTACTTTCTACAAGGTGAAACCTAACGTCCCACAGCATCTGGTGACCCTATAATCTCTGAAGTCGTCAGAACATCTTCAATGAGGGTGAACCCTCACAAGGTGTCAGGCTCTGAAAACCTGTGCCAACCAACTAGCTAGAGTGTTCAAGAACATCCTCAATCTCTCGTCTATCGGAGGCTCCCACCTGCTTGAAGGAACGGCAATCATACCTGTGCCCAAGAAAAGCAGGGTGAGTTGCCTCAATAACTGTTGCTCAGTTACGCACACTTCTACTGTGATGAAGTGCTTTGAGTGGTTGATCATGGCCAGAATCAACTCCTGCCTAAGTAAGGACCTGGACTCACTGCAATTTGCCTATCACCACAATAGGTCTACAGCAGATACAATCTCACTGGCTCTCCACTTGGCCTTGGATTATCTGGACAATAGCAATATCTAAGCAATACACACAAAATGCTGGAAGAAGTTGATGAGTGAAAGAGACAAAGGTCTCGAGGAGGGGGAATCTGATAGGAGAGGATAGACCATGGAAGAAAGGGAAGGGGGAAATGATAGGCAGCTAAGATACGAGAGGGAAACAGGAATGAGGAATGGTGAAGGAGAGAGGGCAGCTACCAGAAGTTCGAGAAATTGATGTTCATGCCATCAGGTTGAAGGCTACCCAAATGGAATATAAGATGTTGCTCTTTCAACCTCAGTGTTGTCTCATCGCGACAGTACAGGAGGCCATGGACTGACATGTTGGAATGGGAATGGGTGTAGTGGAATTAAAATGGGTGGCTACAGGGAGATTCTGTTTTTTCTGGCATACGGAGCATAGATGTTCGGTGAAATGGCCTCTCAATCTATCTCGGGTCTCGCCGATATACAGGAGGCCACACCGGGAGTACCAGATACAGCAGATGACCACCACAGACTTACTGGTGAAGTGTCACGTCACCTGGAAGGACTGTTTGGGGGCCTAAATGATAGTGAGGGAGGAAGTGTAGGTGCAAGGACAAGTACCAGGAGGTTGATCAGTGGGGAGGGCCAAATGGACAAGGGAGTCACGTAGGAAGCAATCCTTGTGGAAAGCAGGAAGTGGGGTGGGGTGAGGAAGGAAAGGTGTGCTTCGTGGTGAGATCCCGTTGGAGGTGGTGGAAGTTACGGACAATTATGTGCTGGACACGGAAGCTGGTAGGGTGGTAGGTGAGGGGAAGAGGAACCCTATCCTTCGTGTGGCGACGGGAGGATGGGGTGAGGGAAGACGTGCACAAAATGGAAGAGATGTGGGTGAGGGCAGCATTGATGATGGAGGAAAGGAAGCCCCCTTCTTTGAAAGAGGAGGATATCTCATTAGCTCTGGAATGAAAAACCTCACACTGAGAGAAGATACTGTGGAGATGGAGAAACTGAGAAAAGGTGATGGCATTTTTACAAGTGAGAGACTGAAAGAGGAATAGCCCAGGTAGTTGTGAGAATCAGAGTGTTTATAAAAGATTTCTGTCTCCGGAGATGGAGAGACAGAGTACAAGAAAGGGGAGGGAGGTGTTGGAAATCGATTAAGTAAATTTGAGGGCAGGGTGGAAGTTGGAGGCAAAGTTGATGAAGTTTACGAGCTCAGCATGGGTGCAGGAAGCAGTCAAATGCAGTCATTGATGTAGCATAGGGAGAGTTGGGGAGCAAAATACTGACATAGGCTTGGAACATGGACTGTTCCACGTAGCCGACAAAAAGGTAGGCATAGCAAGACTCATGCAAGCACCCATGGATACACCTTTGGTTTGGAGAAAGTGGGAGGAGCTGAAGGAGAAATTATTGAGAGTGAGGACCAGTTCCAGCAGATGGAGGAGACTGGTGGTGGAGGAGAATTGGTTGGGTCTGTTGTCCAGAAAGAAGCAGAGAGCTTTAAGGCCCTCCTGATGGGGGATAGAGGCTTATAGGGACTGGACATCCATAGTGAAAATGAGACGATCGGGGCCAGGGAGCTTGAAGTCATTGAAAAGATCAAGAGTGTGTGACTTATACCAATGTTAGGTTACTGTTTATTGATTACAGCTCAGCATTCAACACCATCATACTCTCTGTATTAATCAACAAGCTTCAAAACCTGGATCTCCGTACCTTCCGCTACAACTAGATCCTTAACTTCCTCATCGGGAAACCACAGTCAGTGCAGTTCAGAAATACTATCTCCTCCTTGCTGATGATCAACACTACCACGCCTCAAGGATAAGTGCTTAGCCCACTTGTCTACTCTTTCTACACCCACAATTATGTGGCTAGGCACAACTCAAGCAGCATATATAGATTTGCCAATAACACAACTATCGTTGGCAGAATTTCAGAGGGTGATGAGGAGGCGTACATAAGTGAGACAGTTCAGCTGGTTGAGTGCTGTTGCAGCAGCAACCTTGCATTCAACATCAGTAAGACCGAGGAATTGATTGTGGATGTCAGGAAGGGGAAGTCAAGGGAACACACAGCAGTCCTCATTAAGGAATCAGCAATGGAAGGTGGTGCAGTTTCAAGTTCCTGGGTGTCAACATCTCTTAAAATCCATCCTGGGCCCAACATATTGATACTATTACAAAGAATGCACAGCAGCAGCTATATTTCATTAGGAGTTTCAGGATGTCACCAAAAGACTAGCAGGTTTCTACAGATGTACTATTATCAACATTCTAACTGATTGTATCACCATCTGGTATGAAGGGACCACTGCACAGGATTGGAAAAAACCTGCAGAAATTTACAAACTCAGCCATCTCCATCATGGACACCAGCATCCCCAGCATCAAATACATCTCCAAAAGGAAGAGGTACGGGATCCTGAAGACACACACTTAACGTTTCAGCAACATCTTCTTCCCTACCACCATCAGATCTCTGAATGGATAATGAATCCATATACACGACTGCACTATTTTGTTTGCTCTTTTTGCACTACTTAATTTAATTTTTAATATATATATATATATATATATATATATATTCTTATTGTAATTTTGTTTATTATTATTCACTGCAAAGTACTGCTGCCACAAAACAATATATTTCATGACATATGCCAGTGATATTAAACCTGATTCTGATTCTGAATGAAGTTGTCCATGCTGGTTCAGGAGCCTGATGATTGAACTGTTCCTGAACCTGGTGATGTAGGACCTAAACCTCCTGTACCTCCTTCTCAATGGCAGCAGCAAGATGGAAGTATGGCCTGGATGGTGGAAGTCCTTGTTGGATGCTGCTTTCTTGTGGCAATGTTTGTTGTAGATGTGCTCAATGGTGGGGAGGGATTTTCCTGTGATGAATTGGGCTATATTGCAGCAAGTGAACTTAGAAGTAGCAATGGAGAGATGAAGATTTCAACATCAGTTGAAGAGAGGTAATTTTATCATACAACGTGGAAACAGGCCTTTTGGCTCAACTGGTCCATACTGACCAAAATGACACCAGCTAGTCCCACTTGCCAGTATTGGCCCATAACCTCCAGAATCAAATGTTTTGCAGCAGCAGTACAGTGAAATACATTAAAAATTAAAAAGGGTTAGTTTAGCTGGCCATTTGATGACTAATTTATTTGATTCAGCACAATGTCGTGAGCCAAAGGGCCTGTTCCTGTACTACCTGTATACTCTTCTATGCTTTATATACTATAAATTACAATGTATATAAGAAAATAAGTTGTGCAAAAAGAAAGCAACATCGTGAAGTAGTGTTCATAGATGTTCAGAAATCTGATGGCAGAGGGAAAAAATCTGTTCCTAACATAATGAGTGTGCATCTTCAAGCTCCCATACTTCTTTCCCTGATAGTGGTAATGAGAAGAGGAATCCGAGAGAACCTACTGGCTATTGATGGAGTAGCAGTGTTTTTATAATTGCTCCTCCTCTACTTAATTTACTGTTTCCAACTTGCTTTGAAAACTTACTTTTAAACGCAATATTGTTTTATGATGAGTCATGCCAAAGCTACTAAAAAAGAAGAGGACCCTCCCGTAACTTTGGAATCTATTTTGGAAACACTTCGGAAGCATAAAAATGAACTTTCCGAGGAGTTCCAGCAGGAATTTCAGCAACTCAGCGCTGAATTTAAACAAATGGATGTAAAATTGGATTCTATTCAAAAGAACTTTAAGTGAACACAATAAACGGATAAAAGAGAATAAAGACACTTTGACGACCTTGGATGCGAAGATTGATGACCTGGAAAAGATCTGATAAACAGTCAAAGGTTAATGAAACATTAAGACAGAAGATTATTGACTCAGAAAATAGAAGCAGAAAAAATAACTTATGTATTCTGGGTCTTAAAGAGTTAATGGAAGGCAATCAGCCTTCAGAATTTTTTGCAAACTTTTTGGCTAAATTATTTCCGAATATTTTAAAATCTCCACCTAAAATAGACCAAGCTCATAGATTGCCAGTATCAAGACCCCTTTCAGGAGAACAGCCCCGTTCAGTGATAATTTGTCTTCATGACTTACAAACAAAGCTTTTAATTCGTGAATCTCGTCAGAAAGTTATGACAGATTATGAAGGCCAGAAGATCGGAATTGTGGAGGATTTTTCATCCGAGGTATTGAACGAACACTTCAAGTTTAAAAAAGTGATGTTGGAGTTGTATAATAAAGGTTTTAAACCCTCTCTTCGTTACCCCACTCATTTTGAAAAATGGCTCTCAGAAATAGTTCCGTTCGACTCAAGAGATACAGGATTTCTTAATTTCTGAATCAATATCAGAAGTTTAATTGTTCAATAATTCCCTACATAAATCTACGTGTGTCTGCCTGATGGATCCTTTTTTTAGAATCAGCACTCTAACTGTTGATTACTTTCTTTTATGAACAATTGTTTTTTTTTACTTTTGGTATACCTTCGTATCTAATTTTTTTTTGTACTTTTATTTCTTTGCTTAGAAAATTAATGATTTAACATTAGTAAGTTTTCATTGAATTAATACTTTCCAAATTAATATGTTCTGATTTTTCTTAGTTCTTTTTAATATCTTATACTATATTTTTATGAGGTTTCTTTAATAAGTTTAATTTTGCTCTGTTTTTTGTTATGTCTTGTTGGAATGCGGTTAGCCTTGGAAATTTTTTGGAGCTCAGCCAATAAATTGTTTTGGGCAGGTAATGTTGGTAGGTTTAGTTGTTGATTGCCCTTTGGTCGAATTTTTTTCTTTGGGTGGGGATGGATTTTTTCTTTTCTATCAGCTGTTTGGTTCTCTTAGCTTCATTTGTCGCTTGGTTACTTTATCTTAAAGCTCACTGTTTGGATTTAATATACATTTCAGTGATTTTTATTCTAACCTCTCTCTTAAGCAATATTTAAAATGGACCATACTATTAATTTACTTAGTTTTAATGTGGAAGGATTAAAGCATCTTGTGAAACGTAATAAGATATTTAATTATATTAAGAAATTGAATGTCTCAATTATTTTTTTACAAGAAACACGTTCATAAATGTGATAATTTACGTCTTTTCAGCTGTTAGAAGGGTTTATTATTTCATTCCCCCTTTCAGGCTAAGGCTAGAGGTGTTTCGATTCTTATAGACAATTCAGTTTCTTTCGTTCAACATAGCGTAGTGTCTGATACCAATGGGCATTTTGTTATAGTGTCAGGGAAATTAGATAATAAATTAATGGTTTTTGCTAATTTGTATGCCCCGAATATAGATGATCCAGGTTTTTTAAATGTTTTTTTTTTTGGCTTTTACCAGATTTAAGTCTGTATTCTCTGGTTTTAGGAGGAGACTTCAGCTGTTGTTTAGACCCTGTTTTAGATCGCTCATCTTTTAAACGATTGACTTTTAGTAGAGCTGCCTCCTTTATCCAATCTTTTTTTAATGAAATGTGATATTGTTGATGTTTGGCACTTTTTGTATCCAACAGATAGACAGTACTCATTTTTTTCTCATGTTCATCATATGTATTCCAGGATTGATTATTTTTTTGTTGATAGCAAATTGATTCCTTTAGTTTGATCCTGTGAATATAAAGAAATTGCTGTTTCGATCATGCTCCTGTGTTTTTATTGTTAAATCTTCCAGGTGTCTCCTGAATACTGTAAACATATTCTGGTGTTTTAATCCAACTTTGTTATCTGATAAGGATTTTTTTAAATTTTTGGAGACACAAATTACTCTTTTTTTAAGAAAATACGCTAGAAGAGACTTCTAGTCTTATTTTATGGGATGATTTTAAGGCTCATATTAGAGAACAAGTTACCGCAAGTGTTAAGAAAAAAGCTAATAAGAATTGAATTAGCCAATCAGATGAAACAATTAGACCAAAAATATGCTTTGGCTCCAGATCCTGCTTTATATAAAAGATGTGTTGAAATTAAAACTAAATACGATCTGCTTTTAACTTATCCAATTGAAACTCAGCTTTTAAAAGATAAAAGTCAGTTTTATGTTCATGGAGATAAAACGGGTAAACTATTGGCTAATCAATTAAAGACCTTTATAGTTAAACACCAAATTAAAGAAACTTGTAAAGCTAATGGTGATAAAACATCTGATCATTTAGAAATAAACGACACTTTGAGAATTCTATTCTAAACTGTATAGTTCTGATCCTCCTAAAGATAATATTGTAATGAATAATTTCTTAGATCAATTAAACATTCCTACACTTTCTGAGAATAATTGAAAATTACTGGATCAACCCATTTCTTATGAGGAAATTGCCGAGGTTGTTCACTCCTTGCACTCGGGGAAGGCTCCAGGTCCTAATCCTGATCGATTTTCTGGAGAGTTTTATAAGGCTTTTTCCTCTTTGCTTATACCTCACTTATATTTAGTCCTTTTGGACTCTTTTAAATTAGGTAGGTTGCCACAATCGTTTTATGAAGCCTCTATTTCGCTTATTCTAGAAAAGAATAAGGATCCAACTGAATGTTCTTCTTATTGACCAATTTCCTTACTTAATGTTGATACTAAAATTTTATCTAAACTTTTGGCTCATAGGATTGAAAATATTTTGCCACCTATTATTTCTGATGATCAGACTGGATTCATCAAAAATTGATACTCCCACTTTAATATTCGTCCTTTATTGAATGTTATTTATTCTCCTTCTAAAGAGATATCGGAATGTGTGATATCCTTAGATGCTGAGAAAGCCTTTCATTGGGTTGAATGGAATTATTTATTTAAAACTTTCGAAAAATTTAACTTCGGGCCCGATTTTATTCAATGGATTAAATTGCTTTATTTATCTCCCTTCGCTCAGGTTCTTACTAATTCCCAGAATTCTAAACCATTTAAACTTCAACGTGGAACCAGACAAGGTTGTCCTTTGAGTCCTTTGCTTTTTGATTTGGTCTTAGAACCTTTAGCTATTGCTTTCAAGGAATCTAATGATATCACTGGTATTTTAAGGAGGGGTATTACTCACAAAGTGTTGCTTTATGCTGATGACCTTTTGCTCTACATTTCTAATGTGGAGTCTTCTTTACCTTCCGTACTTTCTTTACTCTACTGCTTTAGTCAGTTTTCAGGATAGAAATTTAACTTTCATAAGAGTGAACTTTTTCCTTTGAATAATTTAGTATTCCTTTTAAAATTGTAAGAAATCAATTTACTTATTTGGGCGTAACAATTACTAGGAATTATAAATTCCTTTTTAAAGAATTTTTTTTACACTTCTGAATTATGTTAAGAAGGCACTATCAAATTGGTCACCCCTCTCTTTATCGTTGATTGGCCGAATTAATTCTATTAAAATGAGTATTTCGCCTAAATTTTTATATTTATTTCAGGCCGTACCTGTTTTTATTCCTAAATCCTTTTTTGATTCTCTGGATTCTATTATATCTTCTTATCTATGGAAAAATAAAATTTCTCAATTAAATAAAGTTCATCTTCAAAAAGCTAAAAAGAATGGAGGTTTAGCCTTACCCAATTTTAGGTTTTATTACTGGGCAATCAATATATGGAATCTTATGTTTTGGTTAGACTATATTAATTGAGAGGTCTGTCCGGTCTGGGTTTCTTTAGAAGCTAATTGTTAATAAATTTTCTATCATTTCTCTTCTCGGATCCTCAATTCCTTTATCTTTAAGTAATTTAACTGATAATTTTATAGTTAAAACACACCTTGAGCATTTGGGTACAATTTAGAAAATATTTTGGTTTATTGAGTTTTTCACTTTCAAGTCCCATTTTTCTAACTTTTTTTTTAAACCTTCTATGACTGATGTAGTTTTTAAAGAGTGGAATAGATTGGGTATTAAATGTTTTCAGGATTTGTTTGTTGGAGGTAGTCTCTCTTCATTTGAACAATTGTCTGCTAAGTATAGCCTACCCAAAACCCACTTTTTTCGATATTTACAAATTAGAGACTTTTTGCGTTCTCAAGTACATACATTTCCTAAGCGTCCAGATAAGAATTTACTTGATACAATTTTTAATTTGAAACCCTTCCATAATGGATCTACAGCTTATGTCTATGGTACGTTGTTGGGAATGAGAAATGATTCCTTTAGACAAAATTATAAATCTCTGGGAGCAAGATTTACAGATTCCAGTTTCTGAGGATACTTGGAATAAAATTTTTAAATTGGTTGATACCTCATCGTTATGTGCCCATCATTCCCTTCTACAATTTAAAGTGGTTCAAAGGGCCCACATGACTAAAGATAAGCTCTCTCGTTTTTATTCGGATACATCTCCCTATTGTGATAGAGGTAACAATGGAGAAGCTTCACTAATCCATATGTTTTGGACTTGTCCGAGTCTTGGAAAATATTGGAAGGAAGTATCCCAAACTTTTTCAGTGCTTTTTTAAAGTAAATTTTAAACCTAGTCCTTTGACTGCCTTATTTGGTATTTTTGGAGGAAATTATATTATTTTGGAGTCACATAATTTGCGTTTTTTGGCCTTTATTTCTCTTGTAGCCAGGAAGGCATTGTTGCTTAAGTGGAAGGATGCCACTCCGCCTACTCATAGGTTAAATGATGTTATGTCATGCTTAAATTTAGAGAAGATTCACTGTTCAATTTCTGAACCTAGACAAGATTTTTTAACATTGTGAAGACCTTTTTTGAATTATTTTCAAAATCTTTGATTTGCTATTAAGCA
Organism: Mobula birostris; assembly: GCF_030028105.1. Classification (NCBI taxonomy): domain Eukaryota; kingdom Metazoa; phylum Chordata; class Chondrichthyes; order Myliobatiformes; family Myliobatidae; genus Mobula; species Mobula birostris. The sequence goes on along the minus strand of NC_092375.1, from coordinate 111,962,050 downwards.
CAGATGTCGGCTAACAATATGTCTTATATGATAAGGATTTTTTTCTTTTCTTTTTTTAACCAAACAGCTGTTTTTCTTTTTGGTAGTGGGTTTAGATTTTTTTTGCATAATAAAATTATCTCTTTTCAATATTATGTTTAAATTTAATGTGTACGGATATGGGGTAATGAGACTATATTTGTGATTTCAATATATTGTAATCGATATATATTATACATCCTACTGTACTCTGTATTCTTTTATGTAAGAAATCAATAAAAATATTGAAAAAGAAGAAGAGGAATCCATGTACTTGTCCAACTGTCTTCTAAAAGTTGTTATTGTACCTACCATAAATCACTTCCTCTGGCAGCTTATTTCATACCGCACTTTGTGAAAAAAGTTGTCTCAAGTTTCTATTAAATCTTTTTCACCTCACCTTAAACCTATGTTTTTGATTCCCCGCCAACCCCAGGATAAAAAGACTGAGTGCATTTACCCCATCTATGCCACACATAATTTTATACACCTCTCAGCCTCCTTCTCTTTAAAGAATAAAGTCCTTGCTTGTCCAACCTCTCCCTATAACTCAGTCCTTCACATCCTTGTAGATCTTTTCTGTACCCTTTCCAGTTTAATAATATCTTTCCTCTAGTAGGGTGACCAAAACTAAACACAACAAGAAGCCTAAATGTTGGGTTCAGGATGGAGGGCTGACCATTCCAGTTTTTTCCAGAGTTGTGTATTTTTGGAATTCCGTATTTCACCATGGGTGCTTAATAATAGAGGAATCAAAGTTCGAAGTAAATTTATTATCAAGGTACTCAACATAGTCCTGTATATCTGTACCATGACCTCCCAACTTTTGTACTCAATGCCCTGACTGAGGAAATGATGAATGCTGCTTTCTTTTGGCAGCACTTCTTGAAGATGTGCTCAAAGGAGAGAAGGCTTTTCCTGTGATATATGGGCTATATCCACTGCTTCTTGTAGACTTTTCTGTTCATGGGTATTGGTGTTTCCATACCAGGCCACGATGGAACCAGTCAGGATACTCTCCACTATGCATCAATAGATGCTTTTTCGAAGTTTTAAATGACATGCCGAATCTGCACAAACTTCTATAAAAGTAGAAGCGCTGCCATGCCTTCTTTGCAACGGCACTTATGTACTGGTCCCAGGACAGACCCTCTAATGTGGAAATGTCAAGGAATGTAAAGTTAATGACCCTCTCTATCTCCGATCCTCAAATGAGGACTGGCTCATGAACCTCCGATATCTTCTTCCTGTAGTCAATAGTCACTTCTTCAGTTTTGCTGATGTTGAGAAGTTGTTGTGGCACCATTCAACTAGATTTCAACCAGATCTGGAGTAATTGTCCAGTACTTAATCATTGCACTACCATAATATTCCTAGTTTCTTCTCCTTCCTCTCCATCTAGCTGACCCCTAGTTCTAAAAGATCTAAAATCTCCATGTTACTCCATTTCAGGCTATATCCCATGTTTTTCTTTTCCAGAGGCAGCTATGTCTTCAACTGTCTTGTATATAAGACCATAAGACATTGGAGCAGAATTCAACCTTTCAGTCCATTGAATCATGGCTGTTTTATTATCCTTGTCAATGCCATTCTCATGCCTTTTCCCCACAATCTTTGACACCCTTACTAATCAAAAACCTATGAACCTCTGCTTTAGATATACGCAAACACTTGGCTTTCACAGTTCTCTTTGGAAATGAATTCCACAGATTCACCTCCATCTGGCTAAAGAAATTCCTCCTCATTTCTGAGGTTGTGCTTTCAGGTCCTAGTCTCTCCCACTATAGGAAACATCAAGGCATAATCAACGTCTAGAATTTTCTCCCTAGGACTTCCTGAATCTCTCTTTTTTCCCCCTCTCACCCTTCAGGACATACTCCGTATTTTGCAGTTATTACTTAAGGGTGCTATATGTGTGCAAATTGTTGAACACAGAAAAAATACTGAACTTAAAGAGTGCTTGAAAACACTAAACAGGTCAGGAGCCACTGCCAAGGTTAGGAAAATGTTAATGTAATATATACAACAAAATATTTTCTTGTGTGTTTTTTTATTTAATAATTTTCAATGATTTATGGACTTGGCACAATATTGCTTTATGGTAACAAGGTGTTATTAAAATACAAGACAATATATTTACAATACATAATTTAAAGTTTATGTCTTGGGTGGAAAATTTAATAGTCAGTTATTGCTCTGGGGTAATTTTAACTTGAAAATATTAGGGAGCAGAGTTTTAAGATGATTGGATAAAATTTAGGGAGGATGTCAGAGGTAGGATTTTTATATCGAAAGTGGTGGGTGGATAGAATATGCTGCCAGGGTGGTAACAGGACCATAAGACTTAAGAGCAGAATTAGGTCATTTGGCCTATCAAGTCTACTCTGCCATTCCATCATGGCTGATTTATTATCCCACCCAACCCCATTCTCCTGCCTTCTCCACATAACCTCTGACATCCTTCCTAAGTAAAAACCTATCAAACTTTAAATATACCTAATCACTTGGCCTCCACAACTGTCTGTGGCAATGAATTCCACAGATTCACCACGCTCTTGCTAAACAACCTACCTACTGTCGATTATGCCACTGGCATTTAGGGCAGCAATGAAAGTCCTCCATCTCTGGAGGTGTTCATCGTGACAGTAGCTCAGTTTTCACCATTGTCAGTCATGCAGGTCCCCGGTGGAGACTCAGGAATACTGCCGAGCACAGGTAGAGAAGGATTCTTCATTGCTGTTTCTTTAACAGTTTGTTAGAAGCATAGAACATTACAGCACAGAAACAGGCTTTTTGGCCCTTCTTGGCTGTGCCGAACCATTTTTCTGCCTAGTCCCACTGACCTGCACCTGGACCATATCCTTCCATACACCTCTCATCCAGGTACCTGTCCAAGTTTTTCTTAAATGTTAAAAGTGAGCCTGCATTTACCACTTCATCTGGCAGTTCATTCCACTCTCCCACCATTCTCTGTGTGAAGAAGCTCCCCCAATGTTCCCTTTAAACTTTTCCCCCTTCACCCTTAATCCAGGTCCTTGGGTTTTTTTCTCCCCTAGCCTCAATGGAAAAAGTCTGCTTGCATTCACTCTGTCCATACCCATCATAATTTTATATACCTCTATCAAATCTCCCCTCATTCTTCTACGCTCCAGGGTATAGAATGTTTTACCATTCAGGGTTGTTAGCCCTGAGCTGAACTCCCGAACCTGGGGGGCTGGTGGACCACTCTCAGTCTGGCCTCAACCCTTTGACCTGTTTGGCATGGGTAACCCTACCAAGAGCCAAAGCATAAAACCCAGACTCGGACCAACATAGCACTCCGGGTCATTGAGACATGTATGCCTCCAAACCCTATGACAAGGTTGTGGTCCTTTTGGAGGCTGGCTAGATAAATTCCTCCTCATTTCTATCCTAAAGAGAAGTCCCTTTATTCTGAGGCTGTGCCCTCTGATCCTAGACTCACCCACTATATGAAACATCCTCTTCACATTCACTCTATCAAGGCTTTTCAATATTTGATGAGTTTCAATGAAATCCCTCCTCATTCTTCTAAATTGCAGCTAGTACGTGCCCAGAGCCTTCTGAAGACTCTCTGCCTCCTCATCACTACCAGACCCTTCATCTATCTTTGAATTGCCCGCAAATTTGGCCACAAAGCCATCAATTCTGTCATCCACATCACTGACATATAACATGAAAAAAAACGGTCCCAACACCAACCTCTGTGGAACACCACTACTCACTGACAGCCAGAAAAGGTCCCCTTTATTCTCACTCTTTCCCTCCTGCCAGTCAGCTAATCCTCTACCCACGCTAGTATCTTTCCTGTAATGCCATGGGCTCTTGTTTAGCAGCATCCTGTGTGGCATCTTATCAAAGGCCTTATGAAAATCCCAGCAATCAATGTCCACTAATTCTCCTTCATCTATCCTGTCTGTTATTTCCTCAAAGAATTCCAACAGATTTGTTGGGCAAGATTTCCCCTGAAAAACAAACATGCTGACTTACTTTGTCATGTTTCTCCAAATACTTCGAAACCTCATCCTTAATTGTGCACTCCAAAATCTTCCCAACCACTGAAATCAGGCTAAATAGCCAATAATTTTCCTTGTTGTGCCTCCCTCCCTTCTTAAGGAATGGCATTTGCAATTTTCCAATCCTCCGGAACCTTTCCAGAATCCAGTAATTCCTGAAAGATCACTGCTAGTGACTCCACAATCTCTTTAGCTATCTCTTTCAGAACCTTGGAGTATAGTTCATCTGGTTGAGGTGACCTTCAGTTTTCCATCCATGCTGGTATCTTAACTGCTATACCAGAGCTCTTTTCACGTTTCGCAGGATCACGTGCAGCACCTTGCCAAAGGCCTTCTGAAAATCCAAGTAAACAACATCCTTTAACAAGAGATTCTGCAAATGCTGGAAATCTAATGCAATACACACAAAGTGCTGGAGGAACTCAGCAGGTGTCATCTCAGAAGATGCCAGAATAAGGTGGGGGGGAGGGAAGGATGACAAGCTAGAATGTTATAGGTGAAACCAGGTGTGTGAATGGGGGATGAAGTAAGAAGCTTGGAGGCAAAAGGCTAGAGAAGAAAGAATCTGATAGGGGGGAGAGTGGACCATGGGAGAAAGGCGGGGGGGGGCGGGGGGGACACCAGGCAGAGGTGATAGGCAGGTGAAGAGAAGAAGTAAGACGCCAAAGTAGGGAATTGAGGAAGGAAGGGGAGGGGAAAAAATACTGCTAGTTCAAGAAATCAATGTTCATGCCATAAGGTTGAAGACTACCTAGACAGAATACAAGGTGTAGCTCCTCCCACCTGAGAATGGCTGTATCATTGCAGAAAAGGAGGCCATGGACTGACATGTCAGAATAGAAAGGCAACAGGAATTAAAACAGCTGACCACTGGGAAATTCCACTTCTTGCAGATGGAGCAGATGTGCTCAACAAAGCAGTCCCCCAAAAATTCCACTTCTTACAGATTCGCAGGTGAACGTTACCTCATCTTGAAGGTCTGTTTGGGGCCTTGAATGGAGATGAGGGAAGAGATGAAAGGACAGGTGTTGCACTTTGGTCACTAGCAAGGATATATGCCAAGAATGAGATTAGTGGGGAGGGATGAATGGACAAGGGTGTTACAAAAGGAGTGATCCCTGTGGAAAGTGGAGAGTCGGGGGTGGGCAAGGTAAATATTTGGCGGTACAGTCCCATTGAAGATGATGGATGTGGAGGCTCATGGGGTAGTAGGTGAGGACAAGAGGAACTATATCCCAGTTAAAGTGGCAGGAAGATGGGGTGAGTGCAGATGACCAGGCAATAGAGGAAATGCAGGTGAGGGCAGCATCTATGGCAGAAGAAGGGAAACCACCTTCTTTGAAGAAGGACACTTCTGATATCCTGGAAAGGAAAGCCTCATCCCAGGGCAGGTGTGGCAGAGATGAAGGAAGTGAGAAAAGGGAATGACATTTTTACAGGAGACAGCGTGAGAAGAGATATAGTCAAGATAGCCATGGGAATCAATAGGTTTATAAAAGATACTGGTAAACAATTTGTCTCCAGAGATGAAGACAGAGAGATTGAGAAAGAGGAGAGAGGTATCAGAAATGGACCAAAAGAATTTAAGGTAGGGAGGAAGATGGAGGTGAAGTTGATGAAATTGACAAGCTCAGCATGGGTGCATGAAGCAGCACCTATACATTCATCAACGTAGCTCAGAAAGGGTTGGGAGCATTACCAGCGAAGGTTTGGATAGACGTGTATAGGGACTGGACATCCATGGTAAAAATGAGGCAGTTGGCCAGGGAAATTGAAAGTTAGCAAGGAGATTGAGAGCACGTGAAATGTCACGGATGTAGATGGGAAGGTACTAAACCAAGGGAGATAAGATGGAATTTAGGTATGCTAACACTAGTTCAATGGGGCAGGGTCAGGCAGTCAGGTTTGTTGATCTTGGGTAGGAGGTAGAAACGAGCAGTGTGGGGGTAAGGGAACTATGAGGTTGGTGGCAGTGGATAGGAGATCTCCAGAATTGATGAGGTTGCTGATGCTGTGGGTCTTTATCAAGAGGCAAGTAAGAGGAGGTGCCTGAGAATAACTGCCTGGTCTCAGCAAGGTAGAGGTCAGTCTGTCATACTACAAAGCACTTTCTTTGCCTGCAGGTTTGATGGTGAGGTTGGGATTGGTGTGGAGAGAGTGGGGGGGGGGGGGGGGGAGCCAGGTTTGAAGAGAAGAGAGGAGTGCTAAAGTCGAGCCAGTTGGTACCTTGTCAGCAATTAGAGATGAAAAGACCCAAAGAAGGCAGAAATCCAGAGTGGGGTGTTCAAGGTGAGGCGGAGGGTTGGAGTCCACTGACTCTCCTTTGCCTATTCTGCCTGTTCTTTTCTCTTTGGTGGAAGCAGATACATTTAAGAGACTCTTAGAAAAGCATATGGATAATAGATAAATGGCAGGCGAGAGAAGGGTTAGATTGATCTTAGAGTAGGTTAAAAGGTCAGCACAACATTGTGGGCTGAGTAGGCCTGTTCTATGTTACATAAAAGTGGTCCTTTTTGTTTTGAAAAGCTCTTCACTCTAAATACCTGGAAATAAATTTCTGACACTGTTATCTTATTGTCTCACGGCGCTGCATTTTTCCCTGTTATTATTTTCCATTGTGCTACCTCAGTGTACTGATGTGATGAAGTGATCTGTATGGATAATAGGCAAAACAATTTTTCCATTGTACTTCAGTATACATCACAATAAATAACCAATTTACTAATCTACCAATAAGCCATCTATGGACAGAAATGTACATTGGTGACTTGGGTTGAGGCACTTCACCTGGAGTAATTATGAGCCAAGATGGAAAGTCAGATGAACAAGTAAACCTAATTATTTTATTAACATATGCTTACTTCATTATTGGGAGAAGGTGTCAGCATTTCTAATACTCATCAGCATCAAGTTCTGAACTGTCCTTGCCTACTTCTTCATAATCTTTCTCCAAAGCTGCTAAATCCTCCCGAGCCTCTGAAAACTCTCCTTCCTCCATCCCCTCCCCCACATACCAATGTACAAAGGCGCGCTTGGCATACATCAGGTCAAACTTGTAATTGAGACGAGCCCAGGCTTCAGCAATGGCGGTGGTGTTGCTTAGCATACAGACTGCACGAAGCACCTTGGCCAGATCCCCACCAGGGACCACAGTGGGAGGCTGGTAGTTGATGCCAACTTTGAAGCCAGTGGGGCACCAGTCAACAAATCTAATGGAGCGTTTGGTCTTAATGCTAGCAATAGATGCATTAACGTCTTTCGGCACCACATCACCTCGATATAAGAGGCAGCAAGACATGTACTTCCCATGACGAGGATCACATTTGACCATCTGGTTTGCTGGCTCAAAGCAGGCATTGGTGAGCTGAGCCACAGACAACTGCTCATGGAAAGCCTTTTCAGCTGAGACAACTGGTGCATAAGCAACCAATGGGAAATGGATGCGAGGATATGGAACCAAGTTGGTCTGGAACTCTATCAGATCAACATTCTGTGCACCCTCAAAGCGAAGGGAGCATGTAATACAGGAAACGACCTGAGCGAGCAGCCGGTTCAAGTTGGTGTAGGTCGGACGCTCGATGTCCAGGTTCCTGCGGCAGATATCATACAAAGCTTCGTTGTCTGCTATGAAGCAACAGTCTGAGTGTTCTAGGGTGGTATGGGTGGTGAGGATGGAGTTGTAGGGCTCAACCACAGCTGTTGAGATCTGGGGAGCTGGGTAAATAGTAAATTCAAACTTTGTCTTCTTGCCATAGTCAACAGAAAGGCACTGCATCAATAGAGAAGTGAACCCAGAGCCAGTTCCTCCACCAAAGCTATGGAACACCAGAAAACCCTGGAGTCCTGTGCATTCATCAGCCTGCAGTAAATAGGACAGAGTCTAGATTTATATACTCAGTCACTCATTTGAAATCAAAAACATCTTGCTTAAATTTTTTTAAACATTTCTAAATGACTAATGAAACATTAAAAAGTCTGGTTTATACTTTTCCACTCATTTTGAGAGTCTGGGTACAGCTGGCAATGTCAACAATTATTGCCTAGATCAATCTGCCCTTGGAAAGGAGTAGCGAGCTGCACTCTTGAACAGATGCATACCTGGCAAGGACATTCCCACTGTGCAGTTGTTTTGTAACTTTCTGAGTCTGAAAACAATCTAGACCCAAATGTACACTGTGGCCACTTTATTAGCTACACCTGCTTGTTAATGCAAATATCTAATTAGCCAATCATGTGACAACAACTGAATGCATAAAAGCATGCAGACATGGTCAAGAGGTTCAGTTGTTGTTGTTCGGTTCCCAAGGAGATGTTGGAATGAATAGCAGGAGGGAGATTTCAAAAGAAGCAAGCAGGGGCAGTCGAGACATAATTGGAGCCACAGTTCCCGAGGAGACATTGGATTGTGCATAATTAGGCACTTGGCAAAGGCCAATAAAAATAAGTTAGGTTTTAGTGGAGCAGCCATTGTGGGTGTGACCATTGTGTGAGTGGGCCAGAGTAAGACTGGGAAGTTCGGGCTTTGGCTGATAAAGGTCTTGGTAAGGAAAGACAAATGCTGCCGGTTGAATTTTTTTCGTTAAGATTTTCTTTGGGTTTTTTTTGCTTATTACCCAGTTAGGGCAGTGGGGATGCTAGATGGGGTAGTGGAAAGCTCCTCTTGCGAGATGTGCAATGAGAGTCCTCCAGTGTCCCTGACAACTATATCCGCAAGAAATGAGCATAGCTGCAGCTTCTTTTTGACCATGTTAAGGAATTGGAGCTGGAGCTGGATTAACTCCAGATCGTTTGGGAGGCTGGGGGGTTGGTCAACACGACAAACTGGGAGGTAGTTACATCCAACGTGCAAGACGCAAGTAATTGAGTGACTATCAGGAGGGGGAAAGAGGATAGGCAACCACTGTAGAGTACCCCTGTGACAGTTCCCCTCAACAACAGGTATACTGCTTTAGATTATGTTGGGGGAGGAATGACCTAGCAGAGGAAAGCACAACGGTCAGGTCACTGGTACTGCATCTGGCTCTGGGGATTGGATGCGAAGTGGGGAGAAAAGACGAGCTGTAGTGATAGGGGATTCAGTGGTTAGGGGAACAGACAGAAGGTTCTGTGGACAAGAACAAGATTCCCGAATGGTACGTTGCCTTCCGGATGCCAGGGTATGGGATATCTCGGATTGAGTCCACAGCATTCTTAAGTGGGAGGGTGAGCAGTCAGAGGTTGTAGTCCAGGTCGGTACCAATGACATGGGTAGAAAGGGAGATGAAGTCCTGCAAAGTGAGTTCAGGGAGTTAGGCACTAAGTTAAAGGACGGGACCTCCAAGGTTGTGATCTTAGGATTGCTACCCATGCCAGGTGCTAGTGAGGCCAGAAGTAAGAGCAAACATATTTACACTTGGCAAAGGAGATGATGCAGGAGGGACGGCTTCAGATTTTTGGATTGTTGGGCTCTCTTGCAGGGAAGATGTGAACTGTACAGGTGGGACAGTTTGCCCCTGAACTGGATGGGCACTAATATCATCGCGGGAAGGTTTGCTAATGCTGCACGGAGGCATCTAACCTAGAGTTATGGGGGATGGGACCCAGTGCACCAGAGCAGATAGTGGAGTGATAGTGAAGAATGATTTTGTTAAACCTACATACCAAGTCAGGAATCGAAAGATTAAGTATGGTGGGACTAATGTTCTAGGTTGTGTATATTTCAATGCAAGGAGTATTGTAGGAAAGGTAGATGACATTAGGGCATGGATCAGAACATGGAATTATGACATTGTAGCCTTAGTTGCAGGAGGGGCAGGACTGGCAGCCCAATGTTTCAGGGTTTTGTTGTTTAGGATGTGATACAGCAGGAGAGATAAAGGGAGAGTGGTGACATTCCTAGTCGGGGAAAATATCTTGGCTGTACTCAGGGAAGGCTGGAGAGCTCATCTAGTGAGGGATAAACAGAGGAATAAGAAAGCTATGATCACAGTAATGGGATTATATTACAGACCACCCAAAAGTCATTGGGACTCAGAGGAGCAAGTTTGTAGAAAGATTGCAAACTGTTGCAAGAAACATAAGGTTGTAATAATGGGTGATTTTAAATTTTCCATATATTCACTGGGACTCCCATACTGTAAAAGGGCTGGATGGGACAGAGCTTGTCAAATCTGTCCTTAATCCTTGATTTCCTTAATCAGCACATAGAGGCCCCAACTAGAGTGATCTTAGTTCTCCTATTAGGCAGTGAGACAGAGCAAGTGACAGAAGTTCGTGTCGGGGAACACTTTGCATTTATTGACCAGAATGCCATTAATTTCAAAGTAAATATGGAAAAAGATAGGTCTGCTCCTCGGGTTGAGATTCTAAATTGGAGAAAGGCCAAATTTGAAGGTATCAGAAAGGATCTAGCAAGTGTGGATGGGGACAGGTTGTTTTCTACCAAAGGTATACTTGGTGAGTGGGAAGCATTCAAAACTGAAATTCTGAGAGTAGAGTCCATACGTTCCTGTCAACATAAAAGGCAACAATAACAGGTTTAGGGAACCTTAGTTTTCAAGGGACATTGGGCCCTGGTTAAGAAAAAAAAGGAGGTGCATAGCAACTATAGGCAGGAAGGAACAAATGAGGTATTTGAGGCATATAAGAAATGCAAGAGAAAACTTAAGAAGGCACTCAAGAGGGCTAGAAGACATGAGGCTGCTTATCAGACAAGGTGAAGGAAAATCCCAAGGAGTTCTACAGATATATTAAAGAGTAAAAAGATAGCAAGGGACAAAATTGGCCCTCTAGAACAGCAGAGTGGTTATCTATGCATGGAGCCAAAGAGATGGGGGAGATCTTAAACAAGAGAAAATCTGCAGATGCTGGAAATCCTAGCAATAAACACAAAATGCTGGAGGAACTCAGCAAGCCAGGCAGCATCTATAGAAAAGAGTACAGTCAATATTTCGGGCTGAGACCCTTCATCAGGACTGGAAGAAAAATTATGAGGTCAGAGTTAGAAGGTGGTGGGAGGGGAGGAAGAAACACAATGTGATAGGTAAAACCGGTTGGGGAGAGGGGTGAAGTAAAGAGCTGGGAAGTTGATTGGTGAAAAAGATACAGGACTGAAGAAGGGGGAATCTGGAGGACAGAAGGCCATGGAAGAAAGGAAAGGGGGAGGAACACCAGAGGGAACTGAAAGGCAGGTAAGGAAATAAGGCAAGAAACGGGAATGGGGAACGGTGGTGTGGGGGGGGGGGGTGCTTTACCAGAAATTCGAGAAATCAATGTTCATACCATCAGGTTGGAGGCTACCCAGACAGAATACAAGGTGTGGATCCTCCAATCTGAATGTGGCTTCATCGCAAAATGGCAGAATGGGAACGGAAAATGGAATTAAAATGGGTAGCCACCAGGAGATCCAGCTTTTCCCGGGTGGACGGAGCGTAGGTGCTCAGCAAAGGGGTCTCCCAAGAGATCACACCGGGAGCACCAGATGCAGTAGATGACAACAACAGGCTCAAGGGTGGAGTGTCGCCTCACCTGGAAGGACACTAAGGGGCCATAAGTGGTAGTGAGGGAGGAGGTGTAGGGGCAGGTGTAGCACTTGTTCCACTTGCCAAGGTAAGTGCCGGGAGGGAGATGAATGGGGAGGGATATAATGGACAAGGGAGTAACTTAGGGAGCGATACTTGTGGAAAGTAGAAAGTGGGGGGGGGGCGAGGGAAAGATGTGCTTGGTGGTGGGATCCCATTGAGATGGTGGAAGTTACAGAGAATTATGTGCTGGACGTGGAGGCTGGTGGGGTGGTAGGTGAGAACAGGAGGAACCCTATCCCTGGTGGGGTGGCGGGAGAATGGGGTGTGGGCAGATGTGAGCAAAATGGAAGAGATGTGATTAAAGGCAGCATTGATAGTGGAGGAAGGGAAGACCCTTTCTTTGAAGAAGGATGAGGTCTCCTTCACTCTGGAATGAAAAGCCTCATCCTGAGAGCAGATGCAGTGGATAGGGAAGAACTGAGAGAAGTGGGCTGACATTTTTACAAGTAACAGGGTGGGAAGGGGTATGCTCCAAGTAGCTGTGAGAGTCAATGCCTTCATAATAGACTCAGTAGATAAGCTGTCTCCAGAGATAGAGACAGTGAGAGCGAGAAAGGGGAGAGAGGTGTTGGAAATGGACCAGGTAAATTTGAGGGCAGGGTGGAAGCTGGAGGCAAAATTGAGGAAGTCGACAAGCTCTGCATGGGTGCAGGAAGCAGCAGCAATGCAGTTGTTGACGTAGGTAGGAAAAGTTGGGAATTGACACAAGTGTTAGATTGGAACATAGACTGTACCACGTAGTCGACAAAAAGGGAGCCATAGCTGGGATCCATGCAAGCACCCATTGCACTTCCTTTTGTTGAAGGAAGTGGGAGGAGTCAAATGCAAAATTATTAAGAGTGAGGACGTTCCGCCAGACTGAGGAGAGTGGTGGTGGAGGGGAACTGGTTGGGACTGGTGTCCAGAAAGAAATGGAGAGACTTGAGGCCCTCCTGATGGGCGACGGAGGTTTTCAGGGACTAGGCTTCCATAGTGAAAATAAGATACTCGGAGACAGGGAACTTGAAGTCAATGAAGAGATCAACAGTGTGTGAAGTGTCAGGGATGTAGGTAGGAAGGGACTGAACCGGGGGAATAAAACTGAGTCAAAGTATGCAGATAAGAGTTCAGTGGGGCAGAAACAATGGGCCTGCCTGGATGGGCAGGTTTGTCGATCTTGAGTAGGAGGTAGAAACGGGAGGTGCGGAGTGAGGGAACGATGAGTTTGGTGGTAGTGGATGGGAGATCACTAGAGCTAATAATGTCAATGATAGTGTGGGAAACAATGGCCTAGACCGTATCTTAAATAGATTCTTTGCATCTGTATTTACTCAGGAGATGGACACAGAGTCTATAGATGTGAGGAAATTCAGCAGCCAGGTCATGGACCATACACAGACTTCAGTGGAAGAGGTGTTTGCTGCCTTGAGGCAAATTAAGGTGGATAAATCCCCAGGGCCTTAAAAGGTATTCCCTTGGACCCTGTGGCAGGCTAGTGCAGAAACTGAAAGGGCCCGAGCGAAGATATTTAAAACACCCTATGCCATGGGTGTGGTGCCGGAGGATTGCAAGATAGTTAATTTTATCCTGTTGTTCAGGAAAGGTTCTAAGAATATGCAAGGATATTATAGGCCAGTGAGTTTGACATCAATAGTGGGCAAGTTATCATAAGACATTCTAAGGAACTGAATATATAAGTATTTGCATAGGCAGGGACTGATTAGAGAAAATCAACTTGGCTATGATGTGTCTAATCAATCTTATAGAGTTTTGCGAGAAAATTATCAGGGAAGTTGATGACAGCAAGGTAGTAGATGTTGTCTACATGGACCTTAGCGAGGCCTTTGACAAGGTCCTGCATGGAAAGTTATTCAAGAAGGTTCAGTCGCTTGGCCTTCAGGATAAGGTAGTAAATTGAATTAGACAATAGCATCATGGAAGAAGCCAGACAGTAGCAGTAGTTGGTTGCCTCTCTGACTGGAGGCCTGTGACTAGTGGTGTGTTGTGGACATTAGTATTGAGTCCGCTGTTGGTTGTCATCTGTAACATGATCTGGATGATAATGTGGTAAACTGGATCTGCCAGTCTGCAACACTCACAAAATGCTGGAGGAACTCAGCAGGCGAGGCAGCATCTATGGGAAAGAGTACAGTCGATGTTTCGGGCTGTCGGACTTTGGCAGTTCTGGAGAAAAAAAGATGAGAAGATTTAAAAGGTGGGAGGGAAGAGAGAAACACAAGGTGATAGGTGAAACCAGGAGGAGGAGCGATGAAGTAAAGAACTGGGAAGTTGATTGGCGAAAGATACACGACTGCAGAAGGTGGAAATCTAATAGGAAAAGACAGAAGGCCATGGAAGAAAGAAAAGGTGGGGGGGGGGAAGAAGAGCATCAGAGGGAAGTGATGGGCAGACAAGGAGATACAGTGAGAGAGGGAGAAGGGGATGGGGAATGGTGAAAGGGGGACATTACTAGAAGTTTGAGAAATCGATGTTCATGCCATCAGGTTGGAGGCTACCCAAACAAAATATAAGGTGTTGTTCCTCCAACCTAAGTGCGGCATCTTGACAGTGGAAGAGGCCATGAATGGACATACGGGAATGGGAAGTGGAATTAAAATGGGTGGCCACTGGGGGATGGTTCTTCTCACATGCTTCTTCTGGTAGGTGCTCGGTGAAGTGGTCTCCCAATTTACGTCAGGTCTCGCCAATATACAGGAGGCCACACCGGGAGCACTGGACACAGTATATGACCCCAACAGACTCATAGGTGAAGTGTCACCTCACCTGGAAGAGCTCTATGGTGCTGAATGGTAGTGAGGGAGGAGGTGTTGGGCAAGTGTTGCACATGTTCCACTTGCAATGATAAGTTCCAGGAGAGATCAGTGGGGAGGAACGAATGGACATGGGAGTTGTGTAGGAAGCAATCCCTGCGGAAAGCAGAAACTGGGGGATGGGGTGGAGGGAAAGATGTGCTTGGTGATGGGACCCCATTGGAGATGGCGGAAGATCTAGAGAGAATTGTGTGCTGGACGCAGAGGCTGGTGGGGTGGTAACCCTATCCCTAGTAGAGTGGTGGGTGGATGGGGTAAGAACAGACGTGTGAAATGGAAAAGATGCAGTTGAGGGCAACATTGATGGTGGAGGAAGGGAAGCCCCTTTCTTTGATAAAGGAGAACACCTACTTCACTCTGGAATGAAAACCCTCATCCTGAGAGCAGATGTGGCAGAGATGGAGGAACTGAGAGAAAGGAGTGGTATTTTTACAAGTAACAGTATAGGAAAAGGTATAGTCCAGGTAGCTGTGAGGTTTATAATAGACATCAGTAGGTAGGTTGCCTCCAGATACAGAGACAGTGAGATCGAGAAAGGGGAGGAAGGTGTCAGAAGTGGACCGGGTAAATTTGAGGGCAGGGGTAGAAGTTGGAGGCAAAATTCATGAAGTCAACAATCTCCGCATGGGTGCAGGAAGCAGCTCCAATGTTACATGTCTGAACGACTGGCGTCTTGTCGCACTCATCTCAATAATAAGCAAATACTTTGAGAGGCTGGTCAAGGATTACATCTGCAGCATGCTACCGTCCACACTGGACCCCCTACAATTTGCCTACTGACACAACCAATTGACAGATGATGCAATAGCCACAGCTCTACACACTGTCCTTACACATCTGGAGAAGAAGGATGCTTATGTGAGAATGCTGTTCTTGCACTACAGTTCATTACTCAACATCATAATTCCCTCCAGGCTTGACAAGAAGCTCAGTGACCCTGGCCTTCACCCTGCCTTGTGCAGCTGGATCCTGGACTTCCTGTCAGATCGCCAGCAGGTGGTAAGAGTGGAGTCCCTCACCTCTGCCTCTCAACACAGGTGTCCCCCAGGGCTGTGTACTAAGCCCCCTCCTTTACCCTCTGTCTACCCATGACTGTGTTGCCACCCACAGCTCCAATCTGCTAATTAGATTTGCTGATGATACTACACTAATTGGCCTAATCTCAAATAATAATGAGGCAGCCTACAGAGAAGAAGTCATCACCCTGACACAGTGGTGTCAAGAAAACAACCTCTCCCTCAGTGTCACTAAAAGGAGCTGGTTGTGGGCTACAGAAGGAATGGGGACAGGCTAGCCCCAATTGACATCAATGGATCTGGGGTTGACAGAGTGAACAGCTTTAGGTTCCTTGGCATAAACACCACCGAGGATCTCACGTGGTCTATACACATCAGCTGTGTGGTGAAAAAGGCACAATAGCACCTCTTTCACCTCAGACGGTTGAATAAGATTGGTAGGGGCCCCCAAATCCTTAGAACTTTCTATAGCAGCACAATTGACAGCATCCTGACTGGCTGCATCACTACCTGCTATGGGAACTGTACTCCCTCAATTGCAGGACCAGAGAGGTGCAGATAGCCCAGCGCATCTGTAGATGTGAACTTCCCACTATTCGGGACATTTACAAAGACAGGTGTGTAAGAAGGGCCCAAAGGCTCATTGGGGACCCGAGTCACTCCAACCACAAACTTTTCCAGTAGCTACCATCTGGGAAATGGTACCACAACATAAAAGCCAAGACCAACAAGCTCCGGGACAGCTTCTTCCACCAGGCTATTAGACTGCTTAACTCATGCTGACACAACTATATTTCTGTTATATTGACCACTCTGTTGTTAATACTATTTATTATAAATTACTATAAATTGCA
Source organism: Mobula birostris (assembly GCF_030028105.1). Lineage (NCBI taxonomy): Eukaryota > Metazoa > Chordata > Chondrichthyes > Myliobatiformes > Myliobatidae > Mobula > Mobula birostris. Next base: position 111,945,756 of record NC_092375.1, on the reverse strand, counting down.
CATTTCACATTTAGACGGAGACATAACATAAGGATTTTTACTCCATGTATATGAAGGATGTAAGTAATAAAAGTCAATTCAATTTAGTTATCTATGTAGTGTAGGAAAAGTAAAGGAGTGACACCACTGTAGGATTGCAACATAGACTGTTCCACGTAGTTGACAAAAAGGCAGGCATGGCTAGGACCTATGTGAGTGCCCATGGCTAGACATTCTGTTTGAAGGAAGTGGGAGGAGCCGAAGGAGAAATTATTAAGAGTGAGAACAAATTCTGCTAGATGGAGGAGAGTGGTGGTGGAGGGGAACTGGTTGTGTCTGGTGTCCAGAAAGAAATAGAGAGCTTTGAGGCCTTCCTGGGGAGGGATGGAGGTGTATAGGGACTGGACATCCATAGTGAGAATGGGTGCCAGGGAACTTGAAATCATTGAAAAGATCAACAGTGTGTGAAGTGTCACAGATGTAGGTAGGAAGGGACTGAACTATGAGGGAATAAAACAGAGTTGAGGTTTCCAGCATCTGCAGGTTTTCTCTTGTCTGCAAATCTGCAGATGACACTAAGATTGGGGGCATAGTGGACAGCAAGGAAGACTATCAAAGTTTGCAGCAAGATCAGGTCCAGCTGGAAAAATGGGTTGAAAAATAGCAGATGGAATTAAATGCAGACAAGTGTGAGGTGTTGCACTTTAGGAGGGCAAACCAGTGTAGCACTTGCATGTGAGCGACAGCGGTGAGGAATGCAGTAGAACAAAGGGATCTGGGAATACAGATCCATAGTTCCTTGAAAATGGCACAGGTAGATAGGGTTGTGAAGAGAGATTTAGGCATATTGGCCTTCATAAATCTAAGTACTGAGTACAGGAGTTTGGATGTAATTTTGAAGTTATATAGGATGTTGCTAAGTTCTAATTTGGAGTACTGTGTGCGGTTTTAGTCACCACCTACAGGAAAGATATCAATAAGATTGAAAGAGTGTGGAAAAAATTTGCAAGGATGTTATCAGAACTTGAGGACCTGACTTATTGGAAAAGGTTGAATCAGTTATGACTTTATTCCTTAGAGCGTAGGAGAATAAGGATAGATTTCAGAGGGGTAGAGATAGGGTAAATGCAAACAATTTTTCCACTGAGGATGGGTGAGACTGGAACTAGAGGTCATGGGTTAAGGGTAGAAGGTGAAATGTTTTAAGGGAAACATGAGGGGGAATTTCTTCACTCAGAAGGTGGTGAGTGTGTGGAATGAGCTGCCAGCGGAAGCGTTGGATAATTAAATAATTTCAATATTTAAGAGAAATTTGAATAGGTACATGGATAGGAGGCATATGGAGGGCTACGGTCCAGGTGCAGGTTGATAGGACCAGGCAGATTAATAGTTCAGCACAGACTAGATAGGCCGAAGAACCTGTTTCTGTGCTGTAGTGTTCTATGACTCTTTCATAATGTTCTTGTCACTTTGGAAAGGAAGCATTAACATTAAACCATGTTTTTCAAAGCCCCAGGATATCCCAAAGCATTTTATAGTCATGTTGGGTATTTTTGAACACAGTTGTAATGCTGCAAAATGTGGGCAGATGGTTTGTGTAAATTAAACTCCCACACAACCATGAGACAATGTAGTGAGTTAACTGAAGAATAAATGGGATAGGGGAACTCCTTGGTCTTCTGCTGAGGTTTTATAAAGCATTGGCCAGACCATTCTTAGAGTATTATGAGCGGTTTTGAGTCCTTTTTCTAAGAAAGGATGTGCTAGCATTGGAGAGGGTCCAGATGAGGTTAATGAGAATGATTCTGGGAATAAAAGAGTTAATGTATGAAGAGTGTTTGATGGCTCTCAGCCAGTACTCGCTAGAGTTTGGAAGAATGTGGAGCGGGGGGGGGGTCTCATTGAAATCTATCAAATATTGAAAGGCCTAGAAAGAGTGAAGGTGGAAAGAATGTTTTTTTTATAGTGGGGAGTCTAGGTTCAGAGGGCAAAACCTCAGAATAAAATGATGCCCCTTTAGCCAAAAGGTGGTGAACCTGTGGAATTTATTGCCACAAACCTCTGTGGAGGTCAATTCATTGGGTATATTTAAAGTGGAGGTTGATAGGTTGTTGATTAGTAAGGTTGTCAAAGGTTATAGGGAGAAGGCACAGTGGGTTTGAGAAGGAAAATAAATCAGCCACTATGGAATACTTGATGGGCCAAATAGCCGACTTCTGCTCCTATGTCTTATGGTGTCATAATAGCAGCATAGAATCTTCTATGTTCACAAATGGAAAGCAGAAGTGACCTCAGTTCACATACTACCTGCATGGAGGTACCAACAGCATTTGCATTGTTCCTCCAGTACTGCACTTAAATGTGCTGCATGCAGAGAAGATTCACCCAGTGTTTCTTGGACTTGGGTGCCTCAGTTACAAGGAGGTTGCAGAGACTAGGACTTTATTCCCCGGGATTTGGGAGATTGAGGTGTGACTTGTGAGAGGTATACAAGATTATAAGGGGCAGAGACAGAGAAAGTACATGGTCTTTTACTAGGGGAGGGAGGTGGGCGCTAAAAACAAGAGGGCATTGGTTTAAGATTTGAGGTGAGAGATTTAGAAGGGACATCAGGGCAATTTCTTCACTCAAAGGGTGGTATGTATTTGGAATGAGCTGCCAGAAAGCCATAGTGGTTAGCACAGGCTTTACAGTACCAGTGACCCGGGTTCAATTCCCACCGCTGTTTGTAAGGAGCTTGTATGTTCTCCCTGTGACCGCATGGGTTTCCTCCGGCTGCTCTGGTTTCCTCCCACAGCTGGTAGGTTAATTGGTATTTGCAAATTGTCCCATGATTAAGCAAGGGTCAAATTGTGGGGGTGCTGGGCAGCGTGGCTCGATGGCCTGGAAGAGCCTGTTCGACTCGGTATCTAAAACAAAATAGTGGTTGAGGTGGGCACATTAGCAGCATTTTAAAATATCTAAATAAGTATATTGACAGAAGAAGGTTAGAGGATTACAGGCCAACTGTGGTCAGATGGCTAACAGTCACTGCTTAACAGTCACCATGGCCGACTTGGACCGTAGGGTCTATTTCCATGTTGTATATGTCTATGACTTTATGTGAAGAAGCTTTCTCCTTCAACCTCAACATTTTACTGGAAAACTTGTTATACTACTGTGTAACATATAAACACATCCAATGGTCTGAAAAATCTGCCAGTCTAGCATCAGCAAAATGTGAGGGTGCCACATTATCAGAATTTTACAGCACTAAATTTGCTGAGACCTTATGCAAATATTTGGACTTTTACATTCCATTAAGAAAACTCTCACCAGCTTGCGTATTCTATCCAGAGCTAGATCAATTATCTCTCTGCCAATGGTGTAGTGCCCACGAGCATAATTGTTGGCAGCATCTTCCTTGCCAGTGATGAGTTGCTCAGGGTGGAAGAGCTGTCGATAGGTACCGGTACGGACCTCATCTGGAATGAGGAATAATAAGTTTTCAGAAATGATGATAAGGGGAAGTAGCCATGATCAGAAAGTATTGCTAGTCTCCAATTGGTCAAAGCAGGAACTAATCAAATGGACAATACATATAACATGGAATCATAGAACACTACAGCTCAGAAACAGGCCCTATATCCCATCCAGGAAGTGTCAAACTATTAATCTGCTTAGTCCCATCGATCTGCAACACACATCAAAGTTGCTGGTGAATGCAGCAGGCCAGGCAGCATCTCTAGGAAGAGGTACAGTCGACGTTTCGGGCCAAGACCCTTCATCAGGACTAACTTAAAGAAGAGTTAGTAAGAGATTTGAAAGTGGGAGGAGGAGGGGGAGATCCAAAATGATAGGAGAAGACAGGAGGGGGAGGGATGGAGCCAAGAGCTGGACAGGTGATTGGCAAAGGGGATATGAGAGGATCATGGGACAGGAGGCCCAGGGAGAAAGAAAAGGGGGAGGGGGAAAAACCCAGAGGATGGGCAAGGGGTATAGTGAGAGGAACAGAGGGAGAAAAAGGAGAGAGAGAGGAAGAATGTGTGTATATAAATAAATAACGGATGGGGTATGAGGGGGAGGTGGGGCATTAGCGGAAGTTTGAGAAGTCAATGTTCATGCCATCAGGTTGCTGCATTCACCAGCAACTTTGATGTGTGTTGCTTGAATTTCCAGCATCTGCAGAATTCCTCGTGTTTGCATGTCCACTGGACCACAGCCCACCAAACCCCCCCCCCCCCGCACCAATCCATGTACCTATCCACATATTGAGATCAAATCTGCGTCCACCACTTCTGCTGGTAGTTTGTTCCACAGTCTCACCACCCTCTGAGTGACTAAGTTCCCCTCATGATCCCTTTGCACATTTCTCCTTTCACTCTGAACCCATGACCCCTAGTTGTAGTCTCACCCAATCTCAATGGAAAAAGCTTGCTTGCACCTACCCTATCTATACCCCTCATAATTGTGTATACCTGTATCAAATCTCCCCTCATTCTCCTACAGTCTAGGGAATAATATCTAGGTACTTACACAGATTTCTCTTAAAAGTTGCAGTTAAACCTGCATCCACCTCTTCCAGACTACGAGTACGATTCCTGCTGCTTATAAGCAGTACATATTCCCATTATTCAAAGTTCTTTTTGCTGTTTATATTTCTACAATACATAGGTGAAATTGAAAATAAGGCATTGACCAATATTGCATTATACTCACCGATGACAGTGGGTTCTAAATCAATGAATAGAGCTCTTGGGACGAGCTTCCCGCCACCCGTGTCAGAAAAGAAAGTGTTGTAGGAATTATCTGCAGCTCCATAAGTCCAATCCCTGGCCATAAATCCATTAGGTTGGATCCCATGTTCTAAACAGTACAATTCCCAACAAGCATTTCCGATCTGGACACCAGCCTGGCCAATATGGATGGAGATACATTCATGCTGTGAACCGAAATGTTTAAAATTATAATGAAGCCGGTCTAGCTAAGACAGAAACAACAAGTCATAGCAAATCAAAAAACACAAGAGAATCTGTAGATGCTGTAAATCTAGAGCAACACACAGAAAATGCTGGAGAAACTCAGCACATCAGGTAGAATCTATGGAGTGGAATAAAGAGTTGACATTTTGTGCTGAGACCCTTCAGCAGGATTGAATCAGAGTTATCAAACCCTTCATCTGAGTCATAGCAATCTTATTTTATTACTTTTATGTTCCAAAAAAACCCCTTGGTTGTCAGGAAATATAGAGGAGGCTTGACCCAAAGGAGGAGGGGCAGAGACAATTCAGTGGTGAACAATAATTTTAACAAGCCACAAGGGGCTACAAAACAAGATAGAACATAAACTAAATGCAACAGGTAAATTTTAGGCAGGAAGACTGAAAGCTAACAGTAATTAGTTGAATCCAGCTGGTTCAATGATTGAACAAGGACTGTGGCTGACAACTGGGATTAAATAGGCTGCATGTGATGAGTCTGGAACTGGTGGCAAGTGACTCCTATTAGCTGGGTGCTGACTGAGAGGTGCCTGAATGTGCAGGTTGGGAGGTGTCAGCGGGAACAGGCCTGACATTGGACTGATTTTGTAGTAATTTGCCAGGCAACAACTGCTATCCCCATGAATCTATTGACTCCTTTAGTTGGATTTTCCATTCCCAGCACATTCTGTTGTTGGGTAAGAATTCTGCAGCCTGTGTATGGATTGGTGGTGCTGGCAATGGTTGAGATGGAGGTGCAGGCATGGGTAGGGGGATGGGTTGTGTTAGGTTTGACAGTGGAGGTCACTTGGCCAGTGGTGTTTGGTAAGTGGGTAAGAGGAGGGAGCAATTAAGTAGGGTGGGTGAAATGATACACTAGCAGTGGGATGTGGTTTCTGAATGGGGTTTTTGGCGGAGGAAACTGGTTGGCTTACTGACAGTCAGAGTTGGATATTACTGAGGTAGAGTGGGAAATGAGCTATTGATATTGGGTGGGCAGGATTGGCAGTGGGAAAGATTAACCTGCCCATGGGTTGCTATGGTGAGGGTTTGGTGCTGTTGGGTAAGGATGGCGGTGGGACTGAGGCTGGTGATGGGGGAGGGTTGGATTGTGGGTGGTTGCTGTTGTGGAGAAGGTGGGTGGTGTTGGGAAGAAGATGCATAGTTTTGGGGAGGGCGTAGCTGGTGTTGAGGAAGAGTGTGGTTACTGTTGAGGAGAGTATAGCTGGTGTTTGGGAGGGGGTGGTATTCAGGAGAAGTAGTTGGTGTTGAAGGGTGGTACCTGTATTGGACAGGGGTGTAGTTAATGTTGGGGAAGGGATGGTGTTGGAGAGGGGATGGCTTGTATTGAAGAGGGGTGTTAGGAAGGATGTGGTTGGTGTTCGGGAAGGGTTGGTGTTGGGAGAGGATGTGGTTGGTGTTGGGGAGGGGCTGTTTGATGAGAAGAGTGGGTAGTTCTGGGGAGGGGTTGGATGATTATGTTGGTGTGGATGCTATTGGAGTGAGATTGGTGCAGACATCTCACCTCTCCCGGAAGTTCCGGGAATCTCCCGCATATTGATAGTGGCTCCCTGATGCCCGGAAATTACATAAAATATCCCAGAAATCGATTTTTTTTTTGAGAGGGAGAGGGAGGGCAAGAGCAAACATCCTGATTGGTCTCTCTTCGTGCTAAGTAGACCAATCAGTTTTCTCTGTGGGCAGGCTTTACAGTCGACCTCAAAAATAATGAGTGTTGCTCACTGCACTGTTTGCAACAGTGACTTTTCTATTGCCCATGGTGGGTTAAAATGTAAAAGGTACGTTTAACAGGTGTCATTCGTTCATTAGCATTGCTAACGTTACTTAAACTAGCTCTCTAGCTGCTAAGGAGCTACTCTATTGATGTCCTACGTGATGAGGCCGAACTCCCTGTAGACTTGCTTAAAGTTGTAATAGAATAAACATGAACATATAATTTAAGTACATATTTTAATGTCACATTTTCTGCATATACCCAACTTGGTTTACAGATTAGACAAAATCACTAAACCAATTATTACATACACCCTTGGAGGTCGACCGGTGGTGGGGGGGGGTATGGGGTTGCGGGGGCGGGGTTGCTGCCTCCCTAAAATGAGTTTTTGCAGGGTGGGATGTCTGTTGGTGTCCTGAAGGGGATGAAAATGGTGGTGTGGCTATTATTGGCATAGAGAGGCGCTGGCTGATGAAGGGTGGGTGGTGTACGGATGGATGCCTTTGGGTTGGTTGCTGATGGACAGACTGCCTCTGGGGGAGCAGTTTTAGTGTAGGGGGGACGAATTTGTGCTGCCATGGCGTAGTCCCGGTCGCTGGAGCTCGGATTACAAAAACAATCTCATACCATGTCGGAGCCCGTTGCCGCCTCCCACACGCGTTCCGCAGCGGCCGAGCGTTCCCGCCAAAACCTTCACGGGGCGCTGCGCTGCGCATGCGCTGCCCTTCAGGTGCGCATAGCCCGTCTCCGTGACAACAATCCCACTGACTACGCATGCGTACCAACAAACAGCAGTACAAGGTAATTGCGCGTGTTCCTGTTGGCATATGCGCCGGTATTGAGGCATTCCGGGTATTGTAGTTCCGATGAAAACACATTGCTAAATTTCTGATTAGAAAGTTCAGAGCACATACATGTCACCACATACAACCCTGAGATTCTTTTTCTGTGGGCATAGTTAGCAAATCTGGAGAAAAGTAATTGTAAACTGTAAACATCAAGAACTGTTAACTGTAAACAAACTGTGTAAATGCAGATATAAATAACAATAAATAATGAGCATGAAATAAAAATATAACAGAGTCCTTAAATGAGTGCAGCTATCCCCTTTTGTTCAAGAGTCTGATGGTTGAGGGGTAGTAACTGTTCTTGAATCTGGTAGTGTGAGTCCTGAGGCACCTGTACCTTCTACCGGATGGCAGCAGCAAGAAAAGAGCATTACCTGGGTGATGACAATTTTTGATAATGAATGCTACTTTTCTACTTCAATGTTTCATGTAGATGAGTTCAATGGTTTGGGGGGCTTTACCTGTAATGTACTGGGCCGAATCCACTATCTTTTTTAGGATTTTCCGCTTAAAGGCATTGGTGTTCCCATACCAGGCCATAATGCAGCCAGTCAGCACACTTTCCACCACACATCTATTGAAGTTTGCCAAGGTTTTTGATGACATGCCAAATCTCTGCAGACTCCAAAGGAAGTAGAGGCACTGTTGTGCTTTCTTCACAATCATATTTACATGAAGGGTCCAGGAAAAGTCCACTGAGAAAGCGAGAAGTTACTGACCTTCTCCACCTCTGATGATTACTGGCTCATTGACCTGTTTTCCTTTGCCTGGTCTACAATCAGTTCCTTCGTCTTGCTGACACTAGGTGAGAAGTTGCTGTTATTACAGCTGTCAGCTAGGTTTTCATTCTCCCTCCTGTCTGCTGATTCATCCCCACCTTTGGTACAACCCACAACAGTGGTGTAATCAGCAAACTTGTATATGATGTTGGATCTGTACTTAGCCACACAGTCACAGGTGTAAAGCATGTAGAGCAGGGGGTTAAATACACATCCCTGTGGTGCTCCTGTACTGATCGAGATTGTGGAGGAGATGTTTCTGCCAATCCAAACTGACTGTGGTCTACAAGTGAGGAAATCCAGGGTCCAACTGCACAAGGGTGTTTTGAGGCCCAGGTCTTGGAGTTTACTGATTAATTTTGAGGGGATGATGATATTAAATGCCGAGCTGTAATCGATAAGGAGCACCTGGAGCATGCATCTTTGCTGTCCGGATGTTCCAGTGTTATGTAAAGAGCCAATGAGACAGCATCTGCTGTAGACCTGATGCTTCGACAGGCAGATTGGAGGGGATCAAAGTTACTATTCAGACAGGAGCTGATATGCTTCAATACCAGTCTCTCAAAGCACTTCATCACTGTGGATGTAAGCGCCACTGGGTGACAGGTTACCACGCTCCTCTTGGGCACCAGTATGATTGAAGTCTGCTTGAAGCAGGTGGGAACCACATACAACCGGAGTGAGAGGTTGAAGGTATCTGTGAATACACTAGCCAGTTGGCTGGCACAGGTCTTCAATATTTGCCAGGTACTCTGTCCGGTTCCCAACCTTTTTTAATGCCATGGACACCTACCATTAACCCAGGGGTCTATGGACCCCAGGTTGGGGACCACTGGGTTAGAACATTAGATATATGTGCAGAATTAGGCTATTTGGCTTATCAAGCCCGCTCCACAATTCGATCATAGCTGATTTATTAATGCTTTCAACCTCATTCTCCTGCTTGCTCCCCATATATTTTGACATCCCTACTAATCAAGAATCGATCAACCTCCGCTTTACATATACCCAATGATTTGACCTCCACTGCTGTCTGTGGAAGTGAATTCCAGAGATTCACCACTCTCGCTCTAAAGAAATTCCTCTTCATCCCTGTTCTAATGGGATGTCCTTGTATCCTGAGGCTGTTCCCTCTGGTCCTACACTCTCCCACTATAGGAAACAGCCTCTCCATGTCCACTCTATCAAGGCCTTTCAATATTCAATAGGTTTCAAAGAGATCCTCCCCTCATTCTTCTAAACTTCAGCAAGCACAGTTCCAGAGCCATCAAATGCTCCTCATGCGTTAATCCTTTCATTCCGAGATCATTTCGTAAGCCTCCTCTGGACCCTCTCCAATGCCAGCACATCCTTTCTTAGTAACACACATCAAAGTTGCTTGAATTTCCAGCATCTGCAGAATTCCTTGTGTTTACATCCTTTCTTAGATATAGGGCCCACACTGCTCACAATTCTCCAAATGTGGTCTGACCAACGCACTCAGCATTACATCCTTGCTTTTATATTCTTGTCCTCTTGAAATAAATGCTAAAAATTGCATTTTCCTTCCTTACTACCAACTCAACCTACAAGGCTCAGTGCTGGGACCCCAGTTGTTTACAATACATATTAATGACTTGGATGAGGGAATTAAATGCAGCATCTCCAAGTTTGCGGATGACACGAAGCTGGGCGGCAGTGTTAGCTGTGAGGAGGATGCTAAGAGGATGCAGGGTGACTTGGATAGGTTGGGTGAGTGGGCAAATTCAAGGCAGATGCAATTTAATGTAGATAAATGTGAAGTTATCCACTTTGGTGGCAAAAATAGGAAAACAGATTATTATCTGAATGGTGGCCGATTAGGAAAAGGGGAGGTGCAACGAGACCTGGGTGTCATTATACACCAGTCATTGAAAGTGGGCATGCAGGTACAGCAGGCGGTGAAAAAGGCGAATGGTATGCTGGCATTTATAGCAAGAGGATTCGAGTACAGGAGCAGGGAGGTACTACTGCAGTTGTACAAGGCCTTGGTGAGACCACACCTGGAGTATTGTGTGCAGTTTTGGTCCCCTAATCTGAGGAAAGACATCCTTGCCATAGAGGGAGTACAAAGAAGGTTCACCAGATTGATTCCTGGGATGGCAGGACTTTCATATGAAGAAAGACTGGATGAACTGGGCTTGTACTCGTTGGAATTTAGAAGATTGAGGGGGGGATCTGATTGAAACATATAAAATCCTAAAGGGATTGGACAGGCTAGATGCAGGAAGATTGTTCCCGATGTTGGGGAAGTCCAGAATGAGGGGTCACAGTTTGAGGATAAAGGGGAATCCTCTTAGGACTGAGATAAGGAAAAACTTCTTCACACAGAGAGTGGTGAATCTGTGGAATTCTCTGCCACAGGAAACAGTTGAGGCCAGTTCATTGGCTATATTTAAGAGGGAGTTAGATATGGCCCTTGTGGCTACGGGGATCAGGGGGTATGGAGGGAAGGCTGGTGCAGGGTTCTGAGTTGGATGATCAGCCATGATCATAATAAATGGCGGTGCAGGCTCAAAGGGCCAAATGGCCTACTCCTGCACCTATTTTCTATGTTTCTATGTTTAGGGAATCCTGCACTAGGACCTCAACACAACCAAAGTAAGAACCTTATACAACTCTGGCTCATCCAACCAGTAACCTTGCCTTTCAAACCTAAGATAGTGGCACTAACTCTGTGTAACATATTTATAATATTTACAAATTTTTGATTATGTTTACAAAATTTACATCTTTAGACTAAAAATGCAGAAGTGGTGGATGTACATTCATTTGAAACATTTAGACATAGGAGAAGAATTAGGCCATTTGGCCCATCAAGTCTGCCCTACCATTCAATCATGGCTGATCCTTTTTTTGAGAAGTTTGGATAAGTACATGATTGGGAGAGGAATGAAGGGCTATGGTCCAGGTGCATGTTGATGGGACTGGGCAGAAGAATAGTTCAGCACAGACTAGATGGGCTTGTTATCCTTGCCTATGATGTATACCAGCCTTCATAACTCCTCTTAGTCCAGCAAGTTATTGGTATTGGAGATACAGTGAAATACTTGTCTTGCATACTCTTCATACAGATCAATCCATCACATGCTGCATTGAGGCATTACAATGGAAAACAATAATGCAGAATAAAATGTTACAGTTACTGACAAAGTAGAGTGCTGGGTGTCAGGTTATTGCAATATTCACTTTCCAGGGCCCAAGAGGCTTATTGCTAATTTCAGCTTTCTGACTTGTTTGTAACAAAGTTAAACTTCTAACATTCTTTCACAAACAAGAGAAAATCTGCAGATGCTGGAAATCTAAGCAACACACAGAAAATGCTGGAGGAACTCAGCAGGCCAAGTAGCATCAATGGATAAAGTACAGTAGACTTTTCAGGCCAAGACCCTTTGGAGGGTCAGTTTCTTGTTGTAAACAAGCAAACAGTGAGGTCTTTTAGGCCTATGTTTAATCAACATAAGACAGTGGAGTTATGTTAGTTGGCCTGCATCAAACCAGACAACACTGGTTAAGTTATTCGCACCATCTTGACAAGAGTTCATGGAATCTTGCAGACCAGGCTGATTTTGTCACTTAGCACATCAATCATGGTCACAGGAATAGTCGATCAATCAATAGCTGGGATATTTGTGTACACAGACTCAAGGCCCTCACAGCATTAATTTCGGATGTTTGGGATCTCTGTCCCCAGAGGCTCTTAGACCGTCTATGTGAATTACTTTATCCCAGCAAAGGTGTCTGCAAAACATCACCTGCAGATAATATCTGGCAACTAGTAGAGAAACAGTATAAGTGTTAGAAAGCATCGGAGATTGCTATGAATGACAAGGGCAGGAAGAACAGAGTTCATTCCCCAACCTTCAGCTTCTGTGAGAAATGTTTTGTTATCTGCAACTCGTTGGTATGTTCTTTCAGTTTGTAAGAATCGTACATGTTTGGAAATCTTTTGTAGTTTATACATCTTTTGTAATATGGAAATATCTTACCAGTTAGAAATCCTTTGAGTTTTAAACACCAGTTAAGAACTATTTGTCTAAATTTAACTGTATCATTGAAAAATAAAATATTCTTGCTTAAACAACTTAAGTAGTTGGAATTATCTTCTTACTAGGGAGGGTGGATCTATCACTTAAATAGTGGGTATTCGCAGCTAGGCCTTTTCACAGGGTCTAGACAGGGAGGTAAACTAGTCTTTGAAGAGTAAATTGATACAGCATAACCTCCCTATAGTGAGAGTACCTGTATCAAATAGGGTTTAAAATCTCCTTTTGAGTTTAAGGCTTTGCTGACAGTGAACCTAATTCCATGACATCATAACAAGGTAGACTGAGATCAAGAGCCCATCTTATCATACCAGGATACTAGTTCAATAGTCCTATTACAGTGAGATAGATGTAGTCCTATAGATGGCAATAAACAATGATCTAAGGAGAGGAATAAACTGTGAATATTTCAGGCCGAGTCAAGAGGGTGTAGAAACCAGCACAAGGAGGAGATGGGATGGTGAGGGGAGGAATACAAGATGCAGAGTTCCTCCAGCATTTTGTGTGTGTTCCTCAGGATCAGAATTAATATTACTGGACGTATGTCATGAAATATGTTGTTTTGTTGCGGTACATAAAATTTTTTAAATCTTATTAATTTCAACAATAAATATATATATGCACAAATTAAATAGTGCAAAAAGAGAGCAAATAGAGAGATAATGATCATGGGTTCATTATCCATTCCAAAATCTAATGGCGGGGGAAGAACTTGAGTGTCTTCAGTCGTTGGTACCTCCTCTTTGATGACATGTCCTGGATGTTGGGGATCCGACGGATGCCACCTTCTGGAGGGATCACCTTTGGAAGTTGTCCTTGATGCTGGGACTGGCTGAGTTTATAACTTTCTGCAGTTTTTCCGAAACTGTGCAGTGACCTCAAGTGGCTACTGGAAGTTCTACAGGTCCACAGCCACTTACTTATTTTTATTCAGGGATTCAGCACCAAACAGGTCCTTCTGGCACGAGCCGCACCTCCCAGCAACCCACCTATTTAACCCCAGCCTAATCAGAGGACAATTTACAATGACCAATTAACCTACTAACTGGTACACCTATGGACTGTGGGAGGAAACCAGAGGTCCCAGAGGGAACCCACACCTACAGGAAGGACGTACAAAATTCTTACAGACGGTGCCGGATTTGAACTCCAAACCTCAACCCCGCAATCTGTTGTAGCATTGTGCTAACCTGCGACGCCACCATGGTGCCCTAACTTCAGAAATTTGGTGGAAATTAAACACAGATGTTGAATTTAACTATTAGTCTACTGAAAAACAGTTCTAAACATTAAGAATGGTGAATTATTTTAAAACAGTTCAAGTTGGAAGCATTGGCACTCTGTTAGACACACCATTTCAGGTGTCAGGTCAGCACAAAAGGTCATTGGCTGCAGACCAGGACAAAACTTCATTGTGGACACTACCCACCCAGCAAATTGTCATTTCCAAGTTATTGTAAGGCTATTAAAACAAAAAAACCCACACCATCTCGTTTCTTCCCCCAGGTAGTTTAATCTGATCAGTTAGCCCCTCCCCCACCACTTTTATCCATTATCTCAGTCACTGCACTGAACTGTAAACACTTAAGCCACTTTTTAATAATGCTGTTTACATGTACACATATGCTGGTATATGTATTTATGCAGTTTATTCCATATCCATATTTTAAACTCTTTTCATATAATTCTTTACTCTTACACTCACACTACAGCGAATTCCTAATACACGAAACTTATTTTATGAATAAATTTGATCCTTGACCATTTTACACTAATGCTGTGCTCTAGATCACAGCAGTCCACAGAGATTGTCTCAAGCAGTTCCTCTGTTGAAGTGGGCCCTTTGCAATTACTCCACTCCAATTATATTGCAGGGTAATATTAAGACATTATTATTGCACTGAAACTTTCCTAAAGAATATAGAACAGTGCAGGTCCTTTCACCTATGAAGTTGTAACAATACTTTAACCTACTCTAAACCTAGATGTCCTGAATGTATCTGCCTTTACCACAACCCAACAGTGTGCTCCACCCACCCACCCACCGCTATCCATAAAACATCTTTGGCATACCCACTATACTTCCCTCCAATCATTTTAAAATTATGCCCCATCATTAGCCATATCCACCCTGGGGAAAAAGGGAGGGAGGGAACGTTGATTCAGACCGTCTTAAGGCTGGGGGAAAAAGTCTCTGACTACCCATTCAATCTCTGCCTCTTATCATCTTGTACTCATCTATCGGGTCACCTTTCATACCCCTTCACTCTAAAAAGCCCCATCTTGCTCAACCTATCCTCCTAAAGCTGGTCACAGACTTTCAATGAGAAAATAAGCTCTTCACCACCACTCTCAGCCTTTCATTTTCAAGTCAGTTTTATATTTGATTTACTTTGGCATGGACAGAATAGACTGTTTTTGTGCTAGGATTGCTCTTTAGTCCAGCCAACATCCTAGTAAGTCTCCCTTGCTTCTGAAGCTTCCACATCCATATAATGAGGCATTTCTATTCTGAGTACACCTGTTCCCAATTTCGTGCCTAATAGCATCATAAATAATCTCAAATATACTTTAGATTAATTACATCAACCAGTTACTGTTAGCTGTGTTGCCTGGCTATGTGGTGGTGTTGGTAGTGAAAATTGAGGGCAACTCCGTCATCATAAGTGAACTGCTATCAGCTCAAATATGCATTAAGTTGTTTAGGCCGCCTATACGCAGAGTTCTCACTCTCTTTTGTCAGCACGGGCTTTCGAGTACACATGTATTCCATCGCAGTGGGCCTGGTTGGATGCTTCCACACGAAGTTGTCCAGTGTGTAGTTACTAATATGATTCAGTAAAACATTTAGTCGTACTACTCTATTGTCGTGCTTGCTCCGCATATATGGAACAATGAACAGTTGGAATAACATTGAATTACCTGCAGTGGTATGTTTTTGCATGTGAGATTATTAGATCGAGTAATTCAAATGTCAAGTCATTGAAGTATATGGATTAAATTATAACATTTACATCCACCTTTTATGGTATACAGCTGTATTGTGTTATAGTTAATACATACATGGTTAATAATCTTTTTTTGATATACAAACGCTTACTGTTTGTCTACTCAGCTGAAATTTTTTTTATGTATTCTCATAATTGCAACATTCAGCAGAATCAAAAGCAACATTAGCTTAACAGGAAGAGTACAATTTCCACTTGACAGGAAAAAAAATACTGGAAATCAATTTTCCCGCTTGGAATGAATCCAATCAGCAAATTACCCTCAATCAATAATTAGGGATGGTTTTTGATTACCTAATATTCTTCCTCTTCACCCTGGTCCTCAATAGTATCTGCACCAACCTCTTCATAATCCTTCTCCAAGGCTGCCATGTCTTCTCGGGCCTCGGAGAACTCCCCCTCCTCCATCCCCTCCCCCACATACCAATGCACAAAGGCGCGCTTGGCATACATCAGGTCAAACTTGTGGTCAAGGCGAGCCCAGGCTTCGGCAATAGCAGTGGTGTTGCTCAGCATACAGACTGCACGCTGCACCTTGGCCAGGTCGCCACCAGGCACCACAGTGGGAGGCTGGTAGTTGATGCCAACCTTGAAACCAGTGGGGCACCAGTCAACAAACTGGATGCTGCGTTTGGTCTTGATGTTAGCAATAGCAACATTGACATCTTTTGGCACCACGTCACCCCGGTAAAGCAGACAACAAGCCATGTACTTGCCATGGCGAGGATCACACTTCACCATCTGGTTCGCTGGCTCAAAGCAGGAACTGGTGATCTCAGCCACAGACAATTGTTCATGGTAAGCCTTCTCAGCTGAGATCACAGGGGCATAGGTAGCCAGAGGGAAGTGGATACGTGGGTACGGGACTAAATTGGTCTGGAACTCTGTTAGATCAACATTCAGGGCACCATCAAAGCGCAAGGATACTGTAATAGAGGATACAATCTGACCAATTAGTCGATTCAGATTGGTGTAAGTTGGGCGCTCTATGTCCAGGTTTCTCCGGCAGATGTCATAGATGGCCTCATTGTCTACCATGAAGGCGCAGTCTGAATGCTCTAGGGTGGTGTGGGTGGTCAGGATGGAGTTGTAGGGTTCAACCACGGCAGTGGAGATCTGAGGAGCTGGGTAGATGGCAAACTCTAACTTGGATTTTTTGCCATAATCCACTGAGAGACGTTCCATCAGTAGAGAGGTGAAACCAGAGCCGGTGCCTCCTCCAAAACTGTGGAAGACTAGGAATCCCTGGAGTCCTGTGCATTGATCAGCCTGTGATGAGACAGTAGAAAGGGAACATATTATGATGCAGCAAGAAATTATTGATAGAAGGCAGAAAATCTCAATTTTCTCCAGTATCATAGAAATAAGCCCTTCAGTCCATCTTGTCCATGCCGAACCCTGCCAAATCCCATCAACCTGCATCTGGACTTAGCCCTCCAAATCCCTCCCATCCATGTACTTATCCAAACCACTCTTAAATGCTGCAATCAAAGACCCATTTATCACTTCCACTAGCAGCTTGTTCCACACTCGCACTACGTTGAGCCAAGTTCTTCCGCAGGTTCCCCTTAAATATATCACCTTTCATCCTTAACCCATGACCGCCAGTTCTAATCTCACCCAGCCTCAGGAAAAATTGCTCGTATTAACCTTATCTATACTCCTGATTATTTTGTATACCTCAATCAAATCTCCCCTCATTTTCCTACACTCCAGAGAATAAAGTCCGAACCTACTCAACTTTTCCCTGTAATTTAGATCTTCAAGTTCCAGCAACATCATTGTAAATTTTGTAGGTAGGTGACCAGAACTGCATACAATACTCCAAATTTGCTCTCACCAACATCCTTTACAACTTCAACGTAACATCCCAATTCTTTCTAACTGTTGAAAGCTTTGTTCTTTGTTGAATTTCACAGCAACACACCACAGCAAATTCCTAATACATAGAAACATAGAAAATAGGTGCAGGAGTAGGCCATTCGGCCCTTCGAATCTGCACCGCCATTTATTATGATCATGGCTGATCATCCAACTCAGAACCCTGCACCAGCCTTCCCTCTATACCCCCTGATCCCCGTAGCCACAAGGGCCATATCTAACTCCCTCTTAAATATAGCCAATGAACTGGCCTCAACTGTTTCCTGTGGCAGAGAATTCCACAGATTCACCACTCTTTGTGTGAAGAAGTTTTTCCTAATCTCGGTCCTAAAAGGCTTCCCCTTTATCCTCAAACTGTGACCCTTCGTTCTGGACTTCCCCAACATCGGGAACAATCTTCCTGCATCTAGCCTGTCCAATCCCTTTAGGATTTTATACGTTTCAATCAGATCGTCCCTCAATCTTCTAAATTCCAATGAGTACAAGCCTAGTTCATCCAGTCTTTCTTCATATGAAAGTCCTGCCATCCCAGGAATCAACCTGCTGAACCTTCTTTGTACTCCCTCTATGGCAAGGATGTCTTTCTTCAGATTAGGGGACCAAAACTGCACACAATACTCCAGGTGTGGTCTCACCAAGGCCTTGTACAACTGCAGTAGTACCTCCCTGCTCCTGTACTCGAATCCTCTCGCTATAAATGCCAGCATACCATTCGCCTTTTTCACCGCCTGCTGTACCTGCATGCCCACTTTCAATGACTGGTGTATAATGACACCCAGGTCACGTTGCACCTCCCCTTTTCCTAATCGGCCACCATTCAGATAATAATCTGTTTTCCTATTTTTGCCACCAAAGTGGATAACTTCACATTTATCCATATTAAATTGCATCTGCCATGAATTTGCCCACTCACCCAACCTATCCAAGTCACCCTGCATCCTCTTAGCATCCTCCTCACAGCTAACACTACCGCCCAGCTTCGTGTCATCCGCAAACTTGGAAATGCTGCATTTAATTCCCTCATCCAAGTCATTAATATATATTGTAAACAACTGGGGTCCCAGCACTGAGCCTTGCGGTACCCCACTAGTCACTGCCTGCCATTCTGAAAAGGTTCCGTTTATTCCCACTCTTTGCTTCCTGTCTGCTAACCAATTCTCTATCCACATCAATACCTTACCCCCAATACCGTGTGCTTTAAGTTTGCACACTAATCTCCTGTGTGGGACCTTGTCAAAAGCCTTTTGAAAATCCAAATATACCACATCCACTGGTTCTCCCCTATCCACTCTATTAGTTACATCCTCAAAAAATTCTATGAGATTCGTCAGACATGATTTTCCTTTCACAAATCCATGCTGACTTTGTCCGATGATTTCAGCGCTTTCCAAATGTGCTGTTATCACATGTTTGATAACTGACTCTAGCAGTTTCTCCACCACCGACGTTAGGCTAACCGGTCTATAATTCCCCGGTTTCTCTCTCCCTCCTTTTTTAAAAAGTGGGGTTACATTAGCCACCCTCCAATCCTCAGGAACTAGTCCAGAATCTAATGAGTTTTGAAAAATTATCACTAATGCATCCACTATTTCTTGGGCTACTTCCTTAAGCACTCTGGGATGCAGACCATCTGGCCCTGGGGATTTATCTGCCTTTAATCCCTTCAATTTACCTAACACCACTTCCCTACTAACATGTATTTCGCTCAGTTCCTCCATCTCACTGGACCCTCTGTCCCCTACTATTTCTGGAAGATTATTTATGTCCTCCTTAGTGAAGACAGAACCAAAGTAATTATTCAATTGGTTTGCCATGTCCTTGCTCCCCATAATCAATTCACCTGTTTCTGTCTATAGGGGACCTACATTTGTCTTTACCAGTCTTTTCCTTTTTACATATCTATAAAAGCTTTTACAGTCAGTTTTTATGTTCCTTGCCAGTTTTCTCTCATAATCTTTTTTCCCCTTCCTAATTAAGCCCTTTGTCCTCCTCTGCTGAACTCTGAATTTCTCCCAGTCCTCAGGTGAGCCACTTTTTCTGGCTAATTTGTATGCTTCTTCTTTGGAATTGATACTATCCCTAATTTCTCTTGTCAGCCACGGGTGCACTACCTTCCTTGATTTATTCTTTTGCCAAACTGGGATGAACAATTGTTGTAGTTCATCCATGCAATCTTTAAATGCTTGCCATTGCATATCCACCGTCAATCCTTTAAGTGTCATTTGTCAGTCTATCTTAGCTAATTCATGTCTCATACCTTCAAAGTTACCCCTCTTTAAGTTCAGAACCTTTGTTTCTGAATTAACTATGTCACTCTCCATCTTAATGAAGAATTCCACCATATTATGGTCACTCTTATCCAAGGGGCCTCTCACGACAAGATTGCTAATTAACCCTTCCTCATTGCTCAAAACCCAGTCTAGAATAGCCTGCTCTGTAGTTGGTTCCTCGACATGTTGGTTCAAAAAACCATCCCGCATACATTCCAAGAAATACTCTTCCTCAGCACCTTTACCAATTTGGTTCACCCAATCTATATGTAGATTGAAGTCACCCATTATAACTGCTGTTCCTTTATTGCACACATTTCTAATTTCCTGTTTAATACCATCTCCGACTTCACTACTACTGTTAGGTGGCCTGTACACAACTCCCACCAGCGTTTTCTGCCCCTTAGTGTTATGCAGCTCTACCCATATCGATTCCACATCTTCCCAGCTTATGTCCTTCCTTTCTATTGCATTAATCTCATCTCTAACCAGCAATGCCACCCCACCTCCTTTCATGTCTATCCCTCCTGAATATTGAATATCCCTGAACGTTGAGCTCCCATCCTTGGTCACCCTGGAGCCATGTCTCTGTGATCCCAACTACATCATAATCATTAATAACAATCTGCACTTTCAATTCATCCACCTTATTACAAATGCTCCTTGCATTGACACACAAAGCCTTCAGGCACTCTTTTACAACTCTCTTAGCCCTTATACAATTATGTTGAAAAGTGGCCCTTTTTGATGCTTGCCCTGGATTTGTCGGCCTGCCACTTTTACTTTTCACCTTACTACTTTTTGCTTCTACCCTCACTTTACACCCCTCTGTCTCTCTGCATGTATATGTAAATCTAAATGTATATGGCAAATAAAGTTAATCCTTAATCCAACTCCTGTGAATACTTTGATTTATGAAGGCCAATGTGCCAATAGCTCTCTTTAAGATCCTATCTACCTGTAATGCCTCTTTCAAGGAATTATGGATCCATGTTCACCGCTCCTTCTGTTCTACCACACACTGTGCCCTACCACTCTCTGTGTAAGTTCTACCCTGGTTTGTCCTCCTAAAGTGCGGCACCTCAGATATTAAATTCCATCTGCCATTTTTCAGACAACCTTTCAATTATCTAACCAAAATTAAACCCTGACTAAATGAGTTACTACTTGGGGAACAATCAATAAAGCATACACTAATTCCTTGTCAGCCTTAACTTTTGCAATGAGCTTCCTTGGACTTCATATTTCACTGAGCTACTTCCCTTGCCATAAATGGCTGTGAAGGACAAGTCAATGGGTATATTTAATATAGACATTGATAGGTTCTTTATTAGTATCTATTATTATTAAGGACTTCCATTAGTAATTAGTCAAAGGTTATGGAGAGAGGTCAAGGGAATAGGGTTGCGAGGAATAACAAATCAGCCATGATGGAATGGCAGAGCAGACTCAATGAACTGAATGGCCTAATTCCACTCCTATGTCTTAGGGTCTTCACAATCTGAATATAATTCATGAGTTTAATTGTCCCAGATGGCTTCAAATGCTATTGGAATTTTACAGTCATCCTGTCAGTTGCTGTCAAATATAACACTATAAAATAACTTCTGTTCTCTAATTTACCAAGGCCAAAGCCCTGGGTCTGCGAGTCCACACCAGGGAATTTTGCTGCTGCTGTTCCGTTGTTGCTGCTTGCGTTGTGTTGAACATGCTTTGATGTACATGTGAAGACCAGTGGCCACCCATTTTAATTCTACTTCCCATTCCAACATGTTGGTCCATAGCCTTCACTACTGTCACGACCAGACTACCCTCAGGTTGGAGGATCAACACTTCATATTTGGTCTGGGTGGCCTCCAACCAGACAGCATGAACATCGATTTTTCTTACTTACGGTAATTTCTCCCCACCCCCCTGCTCTCTTTTTTCATTTCCCCTTTCTGGCTTCCCTCTCACCTGCCCATTACCTCCTCCTGTACCCCTCCTCCTTCCCTTCTCTCCCATCAGATTCCTCCTTCATCAGCCTTACCTCTTCCACCCACCCCCACCTAGCTTCTTGCTTCATCCGCCTATCCTCCCCACCTTATTCTTTCTTTCCCCTTCCTTTCCAGTCCTGAAGAAGAGTCTCAGCCTGAAATGTCAAATGTTTATTTCTCTCCATAGATGCTGCCTGACCTGCTGAGTTCCTCCAGTATTTTGCATGTATTAATCTAAATTTAAATAATTAGCAGAATGAGCATTAGAATCTCATTCTTTATGGCCACTTTAATGCTCTACTAATCTATTAAAAGTTTATATTTTCTTCGAGCTCCTATCCTGGACCATTGTAATTTTGTGTATTTTTAGGTGCCAATTCAATGATCCACACCTTCAAACCACCGAAGACAGGGGTACCTTAAGAGCTGTGGACAGATGTTTACCAGCAGCTAGTTTGGAAACTATAAGAAGGCATTTCACTTGTGACTTAACGAGCATCAAGGAGATGTGATCTTTTAGTTATCCACTCCCTGTTCAGGATTGAAACACAGGTTTTCGGATGTGAAGGGAAAATCGCTGAAGCCGTCATCATAGCCGAATGCACCATCAGGTCCTCTAATAAAATATATGAAAATAGATCATACATGAGTAATGTGCTAATGATTATATTCCATTAAACGAATGAACAAGTTACTGTTAGCTCCCCTTGTTCTATAGATTGTAATGCAAAAATCCTACCAGCTTACGGAGTTTGTCAAGGACCAAGTCGATCAGCTCCTTGCCAGTGGTGTAGTGTCCACGGGCATAATTGTTTGCAGCATCCTCCTTCCCACAGATGAGCTGCTCAGGATGGAATAGCTGCCGATAGGTACCACTGCGAACCTCATCTAGAATGTAGAATTAGATTCCAGATTCACTATTGTTTAATGTCATTTCCAGTACACAAGTGTAAAAGAGAATAAAATAATTATTACTCTGGATCTGATGCAGCACAAAAAAAAACACAATAAGATAAAGAAAACAATAAATATAAATACATAAGATAGTTGTGGCCTGTATTAAAGATAGTGATGAATGAACATTCAGGATGAGATTTAAAATTTGGCTGAGTGGTGTAATAACAACAGCCTCTCACTCAATGTAATAAGAGGGAAACCGGAGGTCTACAAGCCAGTAATTATCAGAGGAAGAAAGTCAGTAACTTTTAAATTCCTGCGTGTCACTATCTCAGAAGACCTGTTCAGGACCATCATATAAATATAATTGCAAAGAAAGCACGACAGCGCCTCCACTTCCTCAGGAGTCTGTGTTGATTTGGCAGGTCATCAAAAACCTTGGCAAACTTCTATAGATGTGAGGTGGAAAGTGTGCTGACTGGCTGCATCACGGCTTGGTACGGCAACACCAATGCCTTTGAGTGGAAAATCCTACAAAAGATAGTGGATTCAGTCCAGTACATCAAAGGTAAAGCACTCCCAACCGTTGAACATGTCTATATGAGACGTTGCTGTAGGAAAGTAACATCCATTATCAAAGATCCTCACCACCCAGGCTATGCTCTTTTCTTGCTGCTGCCATCAGGTAGAAGATACAAGTGCCCCAGGACTTGCACCACCAGATTCAAGAACAGTTACTACCCCTCAACCATCATGCTCTTGAACAAAAGGAGATATCTACACATTTAAAGTTTTTTTTTAATCTTGTTATTTCATGCTCGATATTTATTGCTATTTACTTATATCTGCATTTGCAATTTGCTGTCCATTGATCCGGTTTACAGTTATTGTTCTATAGATTTGAAAAGTATACCCACAGAAAAAGAATCTCAGGGTTGTATGTGTTGACATGAATGTACTAATAATAAACTTTACTTTGACTTTATATACATACATTGATTATACATAACAAAGTAATGTTAGATACAGGAGTGCATGTACATAAACTGACTGACAGGAAATGATTAAGTAGTGGTGGTGGTAAGCGTGGAGGGGTGGGCTAGTGATCCTGGCGTGAATGCTACTTAGCCTCCTGCCCGATGAGAGTGGGACATGAGCAGGGTGGATGGGATTCTTCAAGATATTGCTGGCATTTTTCTCACACTTTTCTATATAGAAAGAAGGGCAGCAAGTCTTCCTTTTGTTCTTCCACAACGCACACAATTAGCAATAATATGGTGAAATGCTGTTTGAATTTTTATTAAGAGGCTCCATAAACAGAATTAAATGTTTTTCTCTTGCAGGGCTTACCAACCACAGTTGGTTCTAGATCAACGAAGACAGCTCGTGGAACGTGCTTCCCTGCTCCAGTCTCCCTGAAGAAGGTGTTGAAGGAGTCATCTCCACCTCCAATGGTCTTGTCACTGGGCATCTGTCCATCTGGCTGGATGCCGTGCTCCAAGCAGTACAGCTCCCAGCAGGCATTGCCCATCTGGACACCAGCCTGGCCAACATGGATGGAGATACATTCACGCTGTAGGGAAAAGAAAATGATTAGTAGAAAACACAACTTGGAAAGCCATAACTTTAGACATTACAAGAGCAGCATGTCATACTATTTGTTCCTTATTAAGCACATACAACTTCACTCCCCTCAACACTAAGGTCTCAAATGATTCCACAATCTATGGATTCATTTTTAAGGGCTCTGCAACTCCTGTTCTCAAAATTATTTATTACTCATCTGTTGTTATTATTTTGTTTCTATTTACACAATTTGTTGTCTTTTGCACATTGGTTGGTTGTCCATCTTTGTGTGGTTTTTTTTATTGATTCTACTGTAGTTCTTTGTATTTATTGTGAATACCCATAAGAAAATGAATCTCAGAGTAGTATATGGTGACATATGTGTAATTTGGTTATAAATTTACTTGAACTTTGAGGAAGAGCAAGGTAAAACAATAACAGTAAACAGAATAGTGTTACAATTACAGAGTAAGTGCTGGCCAGTTAGACAATAAGGTGCAAGGTCATAATGAGGTAGATTGTAACATCAAGACTCACTTTTCATACTAGGGAACTATTGTGGGGTAGCAGATAGTCTTGACCCTGGTGGTACTTGCTTTCAGGCTTTTGTATGTTCTGCCCTATGAAGGAAGGGAGAAGAGAGAATGTCCATGGGTAGGTGGGATTTTTGGTCATGTTGGCTGCTTTACTGAGGCGGTGAGAAGTGTAGACAGAGACCACGGAGGGTAAGCTGGCTTCTGTGATGTGAGTTATGTCTATGACTCTCCGTATGGTCTCTTGTGGTCACGGGATAGAGAGAATGCAATGCAATTAACAGATAAAATGCAGGAGACATGATGAGGTACAGTAGCTCAGGAGATCAAGAGTCAGGCACATGGGGCCTAGAAAAATAGAGAGCTATATGCTAGGGAATTCTAGGCAGTCTCTAGAGTAGATTACATGGTCGGCACAACATTGAGGGCTAAAGGGCCTACAATGTGCTGTAAATTTCAATGTTCTATGTTCTAAGAGTTCAGGTATTTATTGTTAGCATATGAGAGGTCTGTTCAAAAGTCTGAGAACAGTGGGACAGAAGCTATCCTTGAGTCTGGTGGTTCATGCTCTGATTCTCTGTTCAGTTCAACAGGTGAGGGAAGAAAATAAAATGACTGTGGTAGGAGAGGGCCTTGGTTATGCTGGCTGATTTCCCAAGGCAGCAGGAAGTGGAGGTAGAGTCCATGAAGCCAGGTTTGGTGTGATGACTGGACTGTGTTCTCAGCTCTGAAATTTCTTGTGGTCATGGGCAGATTGTGTGAGAAGTTGATAAGCGGTACGTGATTATGACAAGGTTTACCTAAGGTAAACAAAGAAAATCTGTAACTTGAGATTTTTTTAGATGCTAGAAATCCAGAGCAACACAGAGTGGAATAAGCAGTCAATGTTTTGGGCTGAGAGCCTTCATGGGGACTGGAAAGGAAGGGGGTAGCATCTATCTCCATTGGCAGATGGTGCAAGGACTAGGGGACACAGGTTTTTGAACAAGAGGTACAAATGAAATGTGAAAAGGGAGTTTCTGCGTACTCCCTTTGACTGTGTTGGTTTTCTTCAGGTTCAAAAACATATGGGTTAGTAGGTTAATTGGTCACATGGCTGAAAATGGGCAGCAGGGACTCATTGAGGTGTGGTGTTTCCATACTACAACGTGATGCAGTCAATATAGTCAATCCCTTGAGTAGGGAGTATTGCCATGAGTATAGATTGTGCAAGATGACATAGGTAAGTGAGTGCGTCCCCCCATCCCCCCTCGCTCTCACACACATAATAGGTTTTCAGTCCAACACCGGAAACCACTGATCTTTAGCCAATTTAAACTGAGCCAGATTAGAAAGATTAAGGCACTTTGTGGCTGAGGTCAAGACACAAACCAGTTTTCAGCTCACTACTTCGTGAGGTTATACTCACCTCAGGGCTGAACTGACTCTGCAGCTGTGGCAGGCAGCCATTGGCATTTGCCTCACTGAACTGGCTCCGTGGCCGTGGACTCACTTTCTGGTATGTTACAGTCCATGTTCTGTGTATTATTTGTTTATTTTTCCATGTTTGTATCATTTGTTCTTTTTTCGTACATTGGATATTTGACACTCTTTGTAGTGTGGAGTTTCTCATGGTTTCTATTGTGTTTCTTTGTTTTATTGCTGCCTGTGAGAACTTTGAAATAGTTCTGAATAATAGTGCTCTGGGAACACACTCTCAGAATAGAATCGCAGCATTTCACAAACTGAATGCTAGAATGGCTCAACGTTCTTATCAGACATCCAGACCTGCTTGTCCCAAAACTATTTGGTCCCATCACAAATATGCAGACTCCACAAAAGTAAACAGATTTATTTGCAAAGGATAAATATGTGCCAGTAAAATTACTGAAAAGGTGCAATGCACAGAGCAATGGAGGAGCTCAATGGTCCAAGCTGAACCCATGGAGAAAAATGAACCAACATTTCCAGTCTTCTGAGATGTCAACTGTTCAATTCCCTCCACAGACGATGCTTGACCCAGAGTATTCCACCATCTGTATTCTTTAAATATATTAGAATTAGGTTTAATATCATTGGCATAAGTCATGAAATTTGTTGGATTGCAGCAGTACAATGCCATACATAATAAGAAAAAAAATGAGGAAGCCCTCCATTGATCGACCATGGATATTGAGCCCTAGCTGTCTACATAGAAACATAGAAAATAGGTGCAGGAGTAGGCCAGGGCAATATGATACAGAGGGCAAGCTGTTGCCCTGCAGCAGGCTCCCCTGTCCACACAGCTGATAAATCCAAAGGAACAGCAGAGACCAATACAGTTTGGCACCAGCAGCGTCACAAGAGTTCCCAGTCAGCATTGAACTGCCTTAGGGAGTCCACCTCTAGATTTTACCTTTGGGTTTACTCCTGAAGCCTTTGGCATGACTGAGTATAGCCACAAGGCAACACAGGTTTGAGATGTGAGTTTTCCTTCTCCTAACCACAGCTGACAAGCCCCATTTGCCCAAAGCGACAAGTCTAAAGCACCAGTTATCCACCTTTGCCTTTTCCTGATAGTAAAAATAGTTCCACCAGGCTCAGAGGCTAATCTTCACGTGAAGGCCAGGAGCTGGACTTGGTTGTCAGAAACTATCTGAGACACACCACATTGAGAGCACTTAATAGGTTGTGGGAGCTTGTTCCCCCACTACCTCCCCCAGTTATAATAACCAAGAAAAAATATAAATTACAATAAGTATATATAAAAAGAGACAAATACTTGAAAGATGACTATGCTAGTAGTGTATCCTTAAATTCTGCATAGTCCACAGATCAGATAATACCGCTCATTTGAGAATTCCAACAGTAAAAAGTTTACAAGATGGACTCTTGCCTTCATAAAAAAGCCCGAACCCCGTAGCTTACACTTTCATTACACTTTACCAGTGCACTGTGTAATAAACTAATCAGAATGAACAGCTCTTCACTGCACGTCCGCAGATGTGACAATAAAATAAATAAAATCCAATTTATGCAGCATTCGTACTCAAGCACGAACTTAAAACACGCATGCGCACAGACCAATTTGCTACGACACTGAGCGGAGTCGGGCGGTATATTTCGCACATGCGCCTGCGTGATCGTGGCTGTTGTCAGTCAAGGCGGGAGAGAAATTCCTGCCACAATAACCACCTCCAATATAGATTAAATTCCGTGCTCCGAGAGAGAATGGGACTCCGCCCGACCCACCGCCGGAACAACTGGCGAACAAACTCAACGCCGGATGCTGCGTCCCGAGCGCGAGAAGCCGGAGTTTGTGAGGAAAATGCTCCAGATGAAACGTCGAGCACTCGGCGACCCCGTACTGATCATTACCGCGGTTCTAGGGAGGGAAAAATGCAATCTTTGGAAATGAAAAATAACACAAACCATCTTCGCCTTCGCCCCCGTCCGTCACCCACGAGTCGTCGGCAGTCAACTACCAAGTGCTCATGCGCAACCGCGCCTCTGCGCCTGTACGTAACACGTACGTTACCGCAACGGACGGAAGTCGAAAGCGTGCGCGGGCGTCGCGTAATACCGCCCGGAGCCGATCACAGCGACGTCGAAAGCCATTCCGCCCATCACCTCTGTACGCGCTCAAAGCAGTAGTCAAATTCGGTGAGACATCGTATAGGAAAAAACCTGCGTGCAGATATCAACAGGCGAGGAACACCAGAGGAATTCAGCAGGTCAGGTAGCATCTGTGAGGGCGAATATTGGGCCGATGCTCTTCATCTAGCACATAGGTACGGACAACACATCGAATATAAATGGTACGAGACTGTGAAGATTAAAAAAAAAAGAATGTGTAAAACAAGGCATTATTGCAAAAATAAACAAGCCGCGAGGTCACACTGCAACTCGGTAAAACTGGTTAGACCACTCTTAGAGTATTGTGTTCAGTTCTGGTCGTCTCATTATAGGGAGGATGTGGACGTTTTACAGAGTGTTTAAAGGGGATTTACCGGGCTACTGCCTAGCTGGGAGAGCATATCTTACGACGAAAGGTTGAGCCAACTAAGGCTTTTCTCTTTGGAGTGAAGGAATATGAGAGGTCTACAAAATGTTCTGAGGCAGTCAGAATCTTTTTCCTAGGGCTATATTTTAAGGTGAATGGAGGAAAGTATATGGAGGGGATGTCAGAGGTAGGTGTTTTTACAAAGTGGTGGGTGTGTGGAACATGGTGCCAGATGGTAGTGATAGGGACAGATACATAAGAGACATAGATAGGCTATCACCTGCGGTCCCGAGCACAGGGAGCCGGAGTTTGTGAGGGAAATGCAGAGGCAGAGCTCAAAATGTAATAGCTCTCAGTGACCTCTTCACAGAGAAGAAGCTCTCCCTAAAATGTAGAGTGTGCATCTTCAGGCTCCTGTCCGTACCTCCTCCCTGATGATACCAATGAGAAAAGGGAATGTCTTGGATCGTGAAGGGCCTCAAGGATAGATGCTATTTTCCTGAGGCCCCACCTGTTGAAGATGTCCTCAATGGTGGGGATGCTTGTGCCCATGATGGAGCTGGCTGACCTACAACCCTCTGCAGCCTCCTTCAGTCCTGTGTATTGGGGTCTCCTGTCCAGGCTGTGATCCAGCCAGTCAGAATGCTCTCCACTGCACATCCGTAGAAATTTGTTAGAGCTTTTGTTAACATACCAATTCTCCTCAAATTCCAAATCAAAATTAAGATTTATTCATCACATGTAGATCAAAACATGCAGTGAAGTGTATCATTTGTGTTAACAATTAACACACCCAAGGAAGTCCTGGGGGTAGCCCACAAGGGTCACTACATATTTTGTTGCCTATGCAGCATGTCTCACACATACAGTGAGGCCTCCGACCCTAGGGCAGACCTCCTCTGGGGCTCCAGTCATTGGCCTTACACTCTCAGACTTGCAGACATAATAGCAATATTAAGTGAACTGAGAAAATAATTTTAACATGATAGAACAAAGTAGTCTGTTTAAAGGAAATAATTACTTTGTTCAGAGGAAATTGCTGAAGTCTACAATTCTTGCCCCATTAGGAAGCACTGATGTTATTAATAGATCTGGTTTTTGTTTATGTGCTACTGAAAGAAATGTGAATTTTCAAGTGAATAAAATTGTTTATGAAAACATGTTTTTGGAAATAGCAGGATTGTTCAGAGATATCGGTATTCAGTTAAGTTGAATGCAGTATGTTCTCTTTTAAAGAAATCTCTATTGTCATTAACTCCAACATCAGTCTCAGTCCCATCAAAACCAATGCAAAGACAAGCACATCTCTATATAGACGTGGGCTACTGGTTTAGTTACCCATTGCTGTTACTTGTAATTATTGAACAATTTAAAACTTCTGCTGAAGTCTAGCTGCTGCTGTGCCTTCTTCGTGATTGCACCCATATGTTGAGCCCAGGATAGACCTAGGTATTGGGGATCTTTGACAATATTCCCATCCACTAATCTGAGATATTTATCTAGAGTGCTATCCATACAGTGCCCTTAGCATTGTCAAGAATCCCTCCCATCTATCCCATAATCTCTTTGACTACCCTACCATCAGACAGGAGGTCCTGTGGAATTAGGACAAGGAGTGTTTGGATGGTAAACAGCTTCTTCCCCTGGGCTGTGAAACTACTGGACTCCCTGCCACCACCCATGTCTCATCACTTATGAAGCACCAGTAGTGTTATATTTTTACTTATTAACTTGTGTCGTAAATGCATCTTATTCTAAAGGTCGATCTTCTGGAATATATTTTACTATTTGTTAATTTATTTGTGGTAATATTACTTTTTGTGGTGTGTGTCGTGCACCTTAGTCCAAAAGAACACTGTTTCGTTTGCTGGTATACATCTATATGTACAGTTGAATGACAATAAACTTGAACAAGAGACTAAAGGTTGTAGGCCTGAGGTTTGTGAGATTGAAAGTCCACGGCCAAGGACTAGAGGCCCAGAGGCAGCCTGTCCTGGGGTTAGAGGCCTGTGTGTGGGTAGAAAGGGGCTTTTTCTGTTGTTGTTGTTTTTGTTCTATTGTGTTGCTGTTTGTGTGATTGTGTTGAACATTGTGGACATGCTATGTTGGCGCTGGAATGTGTGGTGATACTTGTGGGCCGCCCCTGCACATCCTTGTTGGTTGTTAACACCAATGGCGCAATTCACTGTGTGTTTCCATGTGTGTTTTCCTTCTTGGGACAGTACCTCCTGTAGATGTTGTCAATGGTGCAGGGAGATGTGCCTGTGATTGGCCAGGCTGAATCAAAAGCAAGCTTGATATCACTGACATTTGTTGTGTTGTAGCAGCCGTACAGTGCCGAGAGTCCATTACTCTGTATCCTCTTGCATTCCTATGCATTGCAATTGCCGTAGCAGACCACAAAGCACCCAGTCAGAGCAAAGCAGATAGTAACTCTTTCTCACTCTCTACCAGAGCACTGCAAATTCATTCTTTGCAGACAATTATCTAGCTCCTCTTTCAGCTTTACAATACAATTTGAATTAAAAGTACAAAATACAGGCCAGGCAACACTATTCGAGAGAGAGGCAGGTGATGTTTCAGTCTAACTTTCATCGGAACAATTTTGACTGGCACAGATATGGTGGACCAAAGAGCTTGAGATCCAGATTTATTTATCATATACTGTATACATAAAAATGAACAGTGGAATGTGGCGTTTGCTTTCACAACTAACACAACCCAAGTGTGTAAGGTGTCACCACATATTCCAGCACCAACGTAACAATGTTCAGCAGAACAACATAAGCAGCAATAGCAACAGAACAAAGCAAGGCACCAACAGCAAAACAAGCCCCTCTTCCAACCTTCCAACGTCCACCCTCTCACACAGAAAGGCATCTAGCCTCGGGTCAGCTCCGTCCTGTACTGTACTAAGAATACCTTGTCCCTGGCCCCAACCACTGAATATTATCAGTTTTGGTTCCTTGCCAATAATCTTCTGTCCACATTGCCTACTGTTTTATGGTTCCACCGATGTTAACAATTTCCATCTACTGTTCTTTATTGTCAGTGACTCAACCTCATTGTTAGGAGTTTTGAGGAGATTAGGCATGTCATCAAAGATTCTTAAACATTTCTATAGATGAATTCCAATGATTCAGAAACCTCTTCTTCCCCCTCCGCCATCAGATTTCTGAATGGTCCATGAACACAACCTCATTATTCCTTTTATTTTGCCAAAGTTCCTGAAGGTACAGATGTTCAGTGCATATTCTGATGCATGGAATCTGCCTGGGCTCTACCAACTGCTGAAGCTTCAGTTATGATGCATCCATACCCTGGTGTCATAATTTAATTCCAGACGTTACCAACAGTAGAGATTTCTCATCTGGCATCCTCATCGGTGTAGGGTTATATTGCCTTCAGGAAATTAGTGCGAGTCTGCCACAGGAATAAAGAGTAAACAAATACAGGTTGCAGAGACCTGTTATATAATCTTGAGCACCCTATCATTATTATCTTTGGCAGTAAAAGAATTATGTAATGGATGTAATAATTATATCAGTCCTGATGGAGGGTCTCAGTCTGAAACATCGACCGTTTATTTCTCTCCACAGCATGGAATAGACCCTTAGAGCCCCGCAGCTAGCAACCCACCTAATTTGACCTAGCCTAATCACGGGACAATTTACAATGACCAATTAACCCAGTTAACTGGAATTGTGGGAGGAAGCCAGCGTACTCAGAGAAAACCCACATATGCTACAGGGAGGATGCATCACCTCCTTTACAGAGGACGCCAAGGTTGAACTCTGAACTCTGACAGCCCAAGGCATAATAGCGTGGTATTAACCGCTACACTATAGGGACGCCAATTTCCAGCATCTGCAGAATCTCTTGTGTTTATTATATAATTGATTAGCATTTAGACAATCAAGTTTCAATCTTCTATGGCAGTTGGGAAAAATAAATACAAGTGATTAAATCTGGAATAAAAGAAACAGCTGTAGTGGTGTCCATGAAACTACTGAGCTGAAAAAAAGAACCTTTTTGTTACACAAATATCCTTCTGGGAAGGAAATTACTGTACTTGCTCAGCCTGGCCCATATGTGGCTCCAGCCTTACAATGTAATTCCTTAACTCCCTCAGAAGTATCCTGACCGATGAATCCATCTGGTATGGAGGGTCCACTGCACAGGATCAGAATAAAAGCTGCAGAATGTTGTGGACTCAGCCAGCTACACTGAGGACACCAGCCTCCCAGCGTCATGGATATCTTAAAAAGGCAAAGCCTCAAAGATGCGGCATCAGTCATTAAAGACCACCATCACCCAGGACATGCCTTCTACTCATTGCTACCATCAAGGAGAGGTACAGGAGCCTGAAGACACACATTCAATGTTTTAGGGATAGCTTCTTCTCCAGTGCCACCAGGTTTCTGAATGGACAATGGACCACGACCTGGTGATTTTTTTTCTCTTTTTGCTTTTTTTGCACTACTAATTTAATGTCGTATTGGTATTTAGTGTTTTATTATGTATTACAATGTACTGCCGCTGCAGAACCACATATTTTACGACATAGTGATTTTAAACATGGTTCTGATTCTGATCAGAAGCATCCTGGCCAATTAGCCAGTTCAGAGGTAAACAGTAACACCTGGATGTTGCTAACAAATGAATAAGTAGTTTGTCAAAGATAAGGATGATAACTGCAGGATTTTATAGGATAAAGAGAGGAAAAGTATTCACTCTGATGTTTGCAGCACAGAAGCAAAAACTTAAAATTAGAACTGGGTCATGCAAGACTAATTTTATTTAGAGATGTAGTACGTTAACAGGGCCTTCTGGTCCAACTAGCCCACATTGAACTATTTCAACCAATTAACCTACTAACCTATGCATCTTCGATTAGATTGCATAATTGTTATTCTCCTTGTAGTTTTTTTATGCTTGTTTTGTATTTTTATGTAGTTACCTATGTATGTTCAGTATATTTTCAAGTAGTTACTGTTCCTCTGTATCTTTCTGGAAGCTTTTTGGCTATCACATTAATTGAGTAGGGCTATCTGATTGGTTCACTCTTATCTATGGAAATTCAATGGAATTAACAAATTGGTATAGGAAGGCCAAAGCACTGAATTTGGGCTTTTTACTCTTTGTTCTTTTCCCTGCCCCTCCCCCTCTCCCCCTCTCTCCCTCTCTCCCTCTCTCCCTCTCCCCCTCTCCCCCTCTCCCCCTCTCCCCCTCTCCCCCTCTCCCCCCCTCTCCCCCCCTCTCCCCCCCTCTCCCCCCCTCTCCCCCCCTCTCCCCCCCTCTCCCCCCCTCTCCCCCCCTCTCCCCCCCTCTCCCCCCCTCTCCCCCCCTCTCCCTCCCTCTCTCCCTCTCTCCCCCTCTCTTCTCCCTCCCTCTCTCTGTTATGCTTCGTCTTCATTTTTCTTGTTTTTTTTATTGCAATATAGCGCAGAATAGGCCCCTGCAGCCCTTCAAGCCACACTGCTCAGCAACCCCCGACTTAACCCTTGCCTCCTTATGGGACAATTTACAATAACAACCTACCAACTGATACGTCGTTGGACTGTGTTCTTGTAATGCTTAATAAGTGATTGTAAGCAAAAGTTTTTGTTCCTCATACTTGACTTCAGAAGAACCTCGGATTAAAAACATCTTTGGAATGTGGGAGGAAACCGGAGAAAGGTTCTTTATATGAAGGACAGTAACATGCAATTGAAGCTTTTGATGCGGGGGACTACAAGGGTATAGGGAATATTCAAAATAAATGGAGTTGAGGGTCAAATGAGCTGCAGTCTGGATGAGTAAACAATGATTTTTCTGTACCTGCCTCAACAGAAAATCAAATAGACAGGTTGCACAATAGAATGGGATTATCTTTAGTTAATTTGCCATACGTATAATCACACATATCAATCACACAGTTTGCAATATTATTTTATTGACAATTATTAAAATTACAATTTGTTTTTTATTGATTAAACCAGGTAATATCAATTTCATGAAGAAATTGGTGTTGTTAAAGAAAAATAGGGATTTATGAAGCTTGCACTAAAACAATTCAAGCAGTAATGGAATTTTCCTTTTCACATTTCATTTTTCTTAGGAATGCTAGAGACCAGAGGCCTTTTCTTTAGAAACTCAAGTTTAATCATATCAGATTACTAATCACAAATGTTAACACCATTTGGATTACATTCATTAAGCTAATACTCCTCTCCTTCTTCTGCCTCTCCTTCCCCTTCCATAGTCTCAGTTCCAACCTCTTCATAGTCCTTCTCCAAGGCTGCCATGTCTTCTCGGGCCTCAGAGAACTCCCCCTCCTCCATCCCCTCCCCCACATACCAATGCACAAAGGCGCGCTTGGCATACATCAGATCGAACTTGTGGTCAAGGCGAGCCCAGGCTTCGGCAATGGCAGTGGTGTTGCTCAGCATACAGACTGCACGCTGCACCTTGGCCAGGTCGCCGCCAGGCACCACAGTGGGAGGCTGGTAGTTGATGCCAACCTTGAAACCAGTGGGGCACCAGTCAACAAACTGGATGGTGCGCTTGGTCTTAATAGTGGCGATGGCAGCATTGACATCTTTTGGCACCACGTCACCCCGGTAAAGCAGACAACAAGCCATGTACTTGCCATGGCGAGGATCACACTTCACCATCTGGTTCGCTGGCTCAAAACAGGCATTGGTGATCTCAGCCACAGACAGTTGTTCATGGTAAGCCTTCTCAGCTGAGATCACAGGGGCATAGGTAGCCAGAGGGAAGTGGATACGTGGGTACGGGACTAAATTGGTCTGGAACTCTGTCAGATCAACGTTCAGGGCACCGTCAAAGCGAAGAGAGGCTGTGATAGACGATACAATCTGACCAATAAGGCGATTCAGATTGGTGTAAGTTGGGCGCTCTATGTCCAGGTTTCTCCGGCAGATGTCATAGATGGCCTCATTATCTACCATGAAGGCGCAGTCTGAATGCTCTAGGGTGGTGTGGGTGGTCAGGATGGAGTTGTAGGGTTCAACCACGGCGGTGGAGATCTGTGGAGCTGGATAGATGGAGAACTCCAATTTGGACTTCTTGCCGTAATCCACTGAGAGACGTTCCATCAGCAGAGAAGTGAAACCAGAACCAGTGCCTCCGCCAAAGCTGTGGAAGATGAGGAAACCCTGGAGTCCTGTGCACTGATCAGCCTGTGAATGAAATTAATAGGTTTAACCATGTAAACATGGAGCAGAGTCAGGTTATTTGGCCCATTGAGTCTACTCCGCCATTCCTTCATGGCTGATTTATTATCCCTCTCAACCTCATTCTCCTGCCTTCTCCCCATAACCTTTGACACCCTCACTAGTCAACAACCTATCAATCTTCATTTTAAATATATCCAATGACTTAGCCTCTACAACCATCTGTGGCAATGAATTCCACAGATTCACCATCTTCTGGCTAACAAAATTCCTCCTTATCTCTGTTCTAAAGGGATGTCCCTCTATTCTGTTCCCTCTGGCCCCAGAAACTCCTCTCCATGCCCACTATATCTAAGCCTTTCAATATTCAATAGGTTTCAATAAGCTCCTTCCTCATTCTTAACTCAGTGTTCTAGGAAATGAAACCAAATAACATAAGAGAAGATTCTTCAATAACACTCATTCACATCATCCTAGCAAGAAAGGCTAAATGAATTAGAATTTAACACTTCTAGATATAATAGCATTGATGTATCAGGGTTATAGAATATTAACAAGATTAGATTCATATCAGAAATTTCAAAATCTTTGGCAAATTTCTAAATGCTCCCACAGTTAAACTGATAAAATAAATAATTTTAAGGTGCTAAGCAAATACTGGAGGATGAGGATCAATGCAACAATTGATGTCCTCATATGTGTATGTTTTTATGATTCTAAGTTATAATTATGTTGGATAAGGTAAATCAGGTATAAAGTTCTATGCTGTCCAAGGTCAGGTCCAGGTTACTTAAAAACAGAGAGATTAAGAGCAGGATTGGCCACTTGGCCTGCTGAACCTGTTTCAGCTTTCAATATAATTATGAAAATAGAACCTAGAGCACAGGATAGGTCCTTTGGCCCATGATATTGTGCTGACTTTTTAACCTACATCCATCGATGCATTAAAGTTGCTGTGCAAGCCAATAGGGTGGTTGGGAAGACGTATTGATGTTGGCCTTCATTACTCAGGAGATTGATTTCAAGCGCCACGGGGTAATATTGCTGCGCTATAAAACCCTGGTAAGATCACACTTGGAATATTGTGTTCAGTTCTGGTCCCTCATTATAGGAAGGATGTGAAAGCTTTGGAGAGGGTGCAGAGGAGATTTACCAGGATGCTGCCTGGATCGGAGGGCATGTCTTATGAGGATAGGTTGAGCAAGCTAGGGCTTTTCTCTTTGGAGCAAAGGAGTATGACTTGATAGAGATGTACCAGATAAGAGGCATAATTTAGGTGGACAGCCAGAGTTATTTTCCCAAGGCAGAAATGTTTAATATGAGAGGGCATGATTTTATAGTGGAAATTATATGGGAGATGTTAGAGATACATTTTTACACAAAGAAAGCTGCCGGGGGTGGTGGTAGAGGCAGATACATCAGGAACATTTTAGAAACTCTTAGATAGGCACATAGATGAAAGAAAAAAAACAGAGGGCTATGTGGGTGAGAAAAGTTAGATTGATCTTAGAGCAGTTAAAAGGTTGGCAAAACATTGTGGGCTGTAGGGCCTGTACTGTTCTATATTCTACTATATTTGATTTAACCTCTCTTCATATGATGGTCCAGTCATCCCAGGAATCTGTGGTAAACCTTTGCTGCATTACTTTAATAGGATGTACTTCCTTTCTAATGATATGCTCGTATGCGTATGTTGCTATGATTACAAGTTAAAAGTCTTTGATCGTGACATTGGTTCATCCTTTCTTAAGTTTGGAGACCAGAAGAGCACACAATACAGCAATGTGGCTTCATGAAGGCTCTCTTCCATTGTAACAAGATAGCCTTGCTCCTGTACTCAATGTCTCTGGCTATGCTTGGGCTGGAAGTGTACCAGCTATAATGACAAACTTTGATTGTTTTCTCTGGGGCACTGGAGTTTGAGGGGCAACAGTTTTCTAGAGGACAGAAAGAGTAGATATTCAGAGTCTATTTCACAGGATGGGAATGTCATTAGGAGCATAGATAGAGTGAATGCTGTTAGTCTTTTCTCCAAGATTAGGGAATCAAGAACTAGAGGGCATTAGGTTAAGTTGAGAGGGGAAAGTTCATCATATGTATTTTTAATATATATTTCATTTAAAGATACAGCACGATAATAGGCCCTTCCAGCTCAACGAGTCCGTGCTGCCCAATTACACCCATCTGACCAATTAACCTACTAACCCATACATCTTTGGAATATGGGAGGAAACCAGAACACTCAGAACAAAATGCTGGTGGAGACAGAGAGATCATACAAACTCCTTACAGACAGCAGTGGAATTGATCTACAGCTGATGATGTAATAGTGTTATGCTAACCACTATGCTACCGCGCCTCCCTCTCCCCAAGTTTACTCAGACGGGGGATCTGAAGAAAGTAACATCCATTAAAGATCCCCACCATCCCACAGCTACCATCAGGCAGAAGGTACAGAATCCTAAAGTCCTACACCATCAGGTTCGATAAAACTTCGTCCCTTCGACCATTCAGCTCTTGGACCAACCGGAACAACACTAAACACTAGGGTATAACTTCTCTTTCAACATTTAAGAGAAGTTTGGATGAATACATGGATCGAGGCATGTGGAAGGCTATGGCCCGGGTGCAGGTTGGCGGGACTCAGCAGAATAATAGTTTGGCATGAACTAAATAGGCTGAAGGGCCTATTCTGTGCTATAGTGCACTCTGGCTCTAGAACGTTATGACCACTTCGATTACTTTGCATTGAAATGCATTTTGACCCCCCCCGCCCCCCAGAGAATTGTGGATTTGTGGAACAGGATGCAAGTTGCCACTTTATTCATCAGACCATGAAACATAGGAGCAGAATTAGGCTATTTTGCCTGTTGAATCTGCTCCGCCATTTCATTATTGCTGATTTATTATCCCTCTCAACCCCATTCTCCTGCCTTCGCCGCTTAACCTTTAGTGTCCTTACTAATCAAGAACCTATTAACCTCCACTTTAAATATACCCAATGACTTGGCCTTTGCTACTGTCTGTGGCAATGAATTTCACAGATTCACCAACCTCTGGTTAAAGAAATTCCTCCTCTTCTCTGTTCTAAAGGGACATCCTTGTACTCTGAGGTAGTGACCTCTAGTCCTAGACTATAGGAAACATTCTCCCCACGTCCACTCTATCTCAGCCTTTCAATATCTGATCGGTTTCAATGAGATTCCCGCCTC
Organism: Mobula birostris; assembly: GCF_030028105.1. Lineage (NCBI taxonomy): Eukaryota > Metazoa > Chordata > Chondrichthyes > Myliobatiformes > Myliobatidae > Mobula > Mobula birostris. Next base: position 111,906,912 of record NC_092375.1, on the reverse strand, counting down.
ATTCTTTTAAACTTCAGTGAGTACAGGCCCAGAGCCATCAAATGCTCCTCATACATTAACCCTTTCACTCCTAGAATAATTCTCATGAGCCTCCTCTGCACCCTCTCCAAAGCTAGCACATCCTTTCTTAGATAAGGTGTCACACTTGGGTAATCTAAAGTTATGAGATGTGTTACATTTATGTGATTCTTTTTAGCAGTTCAAATGCTGAGTGCATTCTCACCAGTTTACGAAGTCTGTCCAGAACCAAATCAATCAGCTCCTTTCCAATGGTGTAGTGCCCACGGGCGTAATTGTTAGCAGCATCTTCCTTGCCCGTGATGAGTTGCTCAGGGTGGAACAACTGACGATAGGTACCAGTACGAACTTCATCTGCAATTCGTATATACAAGGTTTATTTACTTAAGGAAGGTTGTAATAATAAATCATAGGTTTGTACTTGTACGTGGTTTCTTTAGTTTTACATGCTGAGGACTAGCGAAAATTTCCATTTGAAAGTAAATTTACACAGCTATTTACACTGAGTGGCCACTTTATTCTGATGTTTGGTTTGAACGACAACTAAACCTCTTGACCATGTCTGCATTCTTTTATGCTGTCACACGATTGACTGATTGAATATTTGCATTAATAAGAAGGTGTGCAGGTGTACCTAATAAAGTGGTTTTTGACTGTATATCTGAAGCTTGGGAACAATCAAATTAGTAACAAGTCTCAAATTATGTATGTTATTAGCTTGGCATATTAATAATTAAGATTAGCTTTATTTGTCATCTGTACATCGAAATATACATTGCAATGCATCATTTGTGTTAAAACAGTGGGAAATATACTGGGCAGCCCACAAGTGTCACCATGCTGCCGGCTCCAACATAACATAACTTACTAACCATAACACTAACTGTATGTTTTGGAATGCGTGAGGAAACCAGATCAGCCAGAGGAAACCCACATGGTCACATGGAGAATGTAAAGCTCCTTATAGACAGTGGGGGGAATCGAACTCCGATCTACTGCTGGCACTGTAAAGCGATGAGCTAACTGCTAAGCTGCCGTGCTACCACTTCACCTGAAGTCTCTGGCAGTAAGTAGTATTTGAACTCATCGAACCACCTTCCGACCTAACGTGTTTAAGATAATTAAAGAGCTTAATGGAATAAATTGAGAAAAAAAATATTTCTGGTGATAGGTTGGTGGGGGTAGGGGGAGGGTGAGTTGTTTACAACCAGAAGGAAATTATTTAAGAGTACGCCGATAAAAGGAGTAATTCTTCACACAAGAGGCAGTGGAAATTTGGAGCTCATCAGCTCTCATCAAACATTACTTTTAACACCCCATCCAGGGTAAAAGAAACTTTGGAGAATAGAGGTTTATTAAAAATGTGAACATTAAAACGTATAGTGTTTCATTGGTAAGGATTACATGACTATTGATTTATTCAAAGTACATATACCAGATACAAAATAGATACTGCCTGAGAGGGATAAACAGTTGATGTTTCGGACTGCCACCCTTCATCAAGACTAGAAAGGACGGGGAAAGAAGCCAAAATAAGGAGGTGGGGGAAGGGGAAGGAGTACAAGCTAGAAGGTAATAGGTGAAAACAGGTGGGTAGGGGAAGGGGGATGAAGTAAGAAGCTGGGTGGTAATAGGTGGAAAAGCTAAAGGGCTGAGGAAGAAGGAATCTGATAGGTGAGGAGAGTGGACTATGGGAGATGGGAAAAGAGAAGGGGCATCAGGAAGAGGTAATAAGCAGGTGAAGAGAAGAAGTAGTAGGGGAGCTAGAGCGAGGAATGGAAGAAGAGGGTATGGGGAGGGAGAAAAATTAACATAAGTGAGAGAAATCGATGTTCATGCCATCAAGTTGGAGGCTACCCAGATGGAATATGAGGTGTTGCTCCTCTAACCTGAGAGTGGCCTCATAATGGCAATAGAGGAGGCCATGGACCAACAGGTTGGAAAGGGAATGGGGATTAGAATTAAAATGGTTGGGCATGGGAAATCCTGCTTGTGGATGGACAAAAACGCTACGGTTTTTAAGAGTTAGCAGGCTATAGAGTTGTATGTTTGGCTTTTTCCTCCTGTATGTCAAAGAGTAACACAACTGAAAATCTACGGTATTCCAAGAAGAGACTTATGCCCTATTTTATTTTGCACAACACCTCTTCCACAGTGCATTCTTTTATTGACATTACCAATCACAGTTGGTTCTAGGTCAACAAAGACAGCTCTTGGGACATGCTTCCCCGCTCCAGTCTCACTGAAGAAGGTGTTGAAGGAGTCATCTCCACCTCCAATGGTCTTGTCACTGGGCATCTGTCCATCTGGCTGGATGCCGTGCTCCAAGCAATACAGCTCCCAGCAGGCATTGCCCATCTGGACACCAGCCTGGCCAACATGGATGGAGATACATTCACGCTGTAGGGAAAAGAAAATGATTAGTACAAAACACAACTTGGAAAGCCATAACTTTAGACATTACAAGAGCAGCATGTCATACTATTTGTTCCTTATTAAGCACATACAACTTCACTCCCCTCAACACTAAGGTCTCAAATGATTCCACAATCTATGGATTCACTTTTAAGGGCTCTGCAACTCCTGTTCTCAAAATTATTTATTACTCATCTGTTGTTATTATTTTGTTTCTATTTACACAATTTGTTGTCTTTTGCACATTGGTTGGTTGTCCATCTTTGTGTGTAGTTTTTATTGATTCTACTGTACTTCTTTGTATTTATTGTGAATACCCATAAGAAAATGAATCTCAGAGTAGTATATGGTGACATATGTGTAATTTGGTTATAAATTTACTTGAACTTTGAGGAAGAGCAAGGTAAAACAATAACAGTAAACAGAATAGTGTTACAATTACAGAGTAAGTGCTGGCCAGTTAGACAATAAGGTGCAAGGTCATAATGAGGTAGATTGTAACATCAAGACTCACTTTTCATACTAGGGAACTATTGTGGGGTAGCAGATAGTCTTGACCCTGGTGGTACTTGCTTTCAGGCTTTTGTATGTTCTGCCCTATGAAGGAAGGGAGAAGAGAGAATGTCCATGGGTAGGTGGGATTTTTGGTCATGTTGGCTGCTTTACTGAGGCGGTGAGAAGTGTAGACAGAGACCACGGAGGGTAAGCTGGCTTCTGTGATGTGAGTTATGTCTATGACTCTCCGTATGGTCTCTTGTGGTCACGGGATAGAGAGAATGCAATGCAATTAACAGATAAAATGCAGGAGACATGATGAGGTACAGTAGCTCAGGAGATCAAGAGTCAGGCACATGGGGCCTAGAAAAATAGAGAGCTATATGCTAGGGAATTCTAGGCAGTCTCTAGAGTAGATTACATGGTCGGCACAACATTGAGGGCTAAAGGGCCTACAATGTGCTGTAAATTTCAATGTTCTATGTTCTAAGAGTTCAGGTATTTATTGTTAGCATATGAGAGGTCTGTTCAAAAGTCTGAGAACAGTGGGACAGAAGCTATCCTTGAGTCTGGTGGTTCATGCTCTGATTCTCTGTTCAGTTCAACAGGTGAGGGAAGAAAATAAAATGACTGTGGTAGGAGAGGGCCTTGGTTATGCTGGCTGATTTCCCAAGGCAGCAGGAAGTGGAGGTAGAGTCCATGAAGCCAGGTTTGGTGTGATGACTGGACTGTGTTCTCAGCTCTGAAATTTCTTGTGGTCATGGGCAGATTGTGTGAGAATTTAATAAGCGGTACGTGATTATGACAAGGTTTACCTAAGGTAAACAAAGAAAATCTGTAACTTGAGATTTTTTTAGATGCTAGAAATCCAGAGCAACACAGAGTGGAATAAGCAGTCAATGTTTTGGGCTGAGAGCCTTCATGGGGACTGGAAAGGAAGGGGGTAGCATCTATCTCCATTGGCAGATGGTGCAAGGACTAGGGGACACAGGTTTTTGAACAAGAGGTACAAATGAAATGTGAAAAGGGAGTTTCTGCGTACTCCCTTTGACTGTGTTGGTTTTCTTCAGGTTCAAAAACATATGGGTTAGTAGGTTAATTGGTCACATGGCTGAAAATGGGCAGCAGGGACTCATTGAGGTGTGGTGTTTCCATACTACAACGTGATGCAGTCAATATACTCTCCACCACAGATCTATAGAAGTTTGTCAAGGTTTTAGATGTCATGCTGAATCTTTTCAAACTTCTAAACAAAAAGTAGAGGTGCTGCCATGCTTTCTTCATAATGGCCCTGTGCCCAGGATAGATCCTCTGAAATGATAACACTGAAGACCACCTCCTCCTCCTCTGATTCCCTCCTCTGAGGACTGGCTCATGAACCTGCAGTTTCCTCCTCCTCAAGTCAATAATCAGTTCCTTGGTCTTGCTGACATTGAGTGAGAAGTTGTTGTTAGGGCACTACTCAGCCAGATTTTCAATCTCCTTCCTATATGCTGATTCATCACCACTTCTGAATGGGCCATCAACAGTGGTGTTATCAGCAAACTTAAATACGGTATTGGAGCTGTACTTAGCCACACAATCATAAGAATAAAGTGAGCAGAGCAGGGGGTTAACCTTGTGGTGCACCTGTGCTAATGGAGATTGTGGAGGAGATTGTGGAGGAGATGTTGTTGCCAATCCAAACTGACTGGAGTCTGCAAGTGAGGAAATCAAGGATCCAATTGCACAAGGAGGTATTGAGGCCAGGGTCTTGAAGCTTATTGATTAGTTTTAAGGGGATGATAGTGTTGAATGCCGAGCTGTAGTCGTTAAAAAGCATCCTGACATATATTATTACCCCTCAACCATAGTGCTCTTGAACCAGTGGGGATAACTTCACTCAACTTCACTCGCCTCATCACTGAACTGTTCTCACAACCTATGGACTCACTTTCAAGGACCCTTCATCTCATGTTATCAATATTTATTGCTTATTATTTATTATTATTGTTATTTTCTTCATTTTTGCACAGTTTCTTGTCTTTTGCACATTGTTTGTCCATCTCGTTGGGTGCCATCCTTCATTGATTCTAACATGAATCTCAGGGTTGTAATATGGTGACATATATGTACTTCAATAATAAATTTACTTTGAATGTTGAACTTGAGCGGGAAGGGCCTGTTACCATGCTGTATCTGTCAATCTAAATCTAAAAGTACATTTTAGTACATCTGGAACTCACTACAAATGAGGCCACTGAAAGCAGAGAGAAAGATTTCAGAATGGAATTGGACGGAAATTTTTAAACAAGGGGATGTGATTCCAGGAGGAAAGATTTCTTGGTGAAATTGTTACCTGGAGTATTGGCTACAGTTTGGTCTCCTTGCTGGAAAAAAGGAAGATACAGTTGAAGTCAGAAGTTTACATACACCTTAGCCAAATACATTTAAACTCAGTTTTTCACAATTCCTGATATTTATTCCTAGAAAAAATTCCCTGTCTTAGGTCAGTTAGGATCACTACTTTATTTTAAGAATGTGGAATGTCAGAATAATGGTAGAGAGAATGATTTATTTCCGTTTTTATTTCTTTCATCACTTTCCCAGTGGGTCAGAAGATTACATACACTTTGTTAGTATTTGGTAGCATTGCCTTTAAATTGTTTAACTTGGGTCAAATGTTTTGGGTAGCCTTCCACAACCTTCTCACAGTAAGTTGCTGGAATTTTGTTCCATTCCTCCAGACAGAACTGGTGTAACTGTGTCAGGTTTGTAGGCCTCCTTGCTCACACACACTTTTTCAGTTCTGCCCACAAATCTTCTATCGGATTGAGGTCAGAAAATGATGTTAAGTCTGGTTCATCCTTGGGAGCAATTTCCAAATGCCTGAAAGTACCACGTTCATCTGTACAAACAATAGTACGCAAGTATAAACACCACTGGACCACGCAGCTTCCTGCTCAGGAAGGAGACACATTCTGTCTCCGAGAGATGAACGTACCTTGGCGCGAAAAGTGCAAATCAATCCCAGAACAGCAGCAAAGGACCTTGTAAAGATGCTGGAGGAAACAGGTAGACAAGTATCTACATCCACAGTAAAATGAGTCCTATATCGACATAACCTGAAAGGCTGCTCAGCAAGGAAGAAGCCACTGCTCCAAAGCTGCCATAAAAAAGCCAGACTACAGTTCAGTTTGCAAGTGCACATGGGGACAAAGATCTTACTTTTCGGAGGAATGTCCTCTGGTTTGATGAAACAAAAACTGAACTGTTTGGCCATAATGACCATCATTATTTTTGGAGGAAAAAGGGTGAGGTTTGCAAGCTGAAGAACACCATCCCAACCGTGAAGCATGGGGGTGGCAGCATCATGTTGTGGGGGTGCTTTGCTGCAGGAGGGACTGGTGCACTTCACAAAATAGATGGCATCATGAGGAAGGAAAATTATGTGGATATATTGAACCAACATCGCAAGACATCAACCAGGAAGTTAAAGCTCGTTCGCAAATGGGTCTTCCAAATGGACAATGACCCCAAGCATATCTCCAAAGTTGTGGCAAAATTGCTTAAGGACAACAAAGTCAAGGTACTGGAGTGGCCATCACAAAGCCCTGACCTCAATCCGATAGAAAATTTGTAGGCAGAACTGAAAAAGCGTGTGCGAGCAAAGAGGCCTACAAACCTGACTCAGTTACACCAGTTCTGTCTGGAGGAATGGAACAAAATTCCAGCAACTTACTGTGAGAAGGTTGTGGAAGTCTACCCAAAACGTTTGACCCAAGTTAAACAATTTAAAGGCAATGCTACCAAATACTAACAAAGTGTATGTAAACTTCCGACCCACTGGGAAAGTGATGAAAGAAATAAAAACTGAAATAAATCATTCTCTCTACTAGGAAGTAGAAGCAGTGGCTTCTTCCTTGCTGAGCATCCTTTCAGGTTATGTCAATATAGGACTCATTTTACTGTGGATGTAGATACTTGTCTACCTGTTTCCTCCAGCATCTTTACAAGGTCCTTTGCTGCTGTTCTGGGATTGATTTGCACTTTTCGCGCCAAGGTACGTTCATCTCTAGGAGACAGAATGTGTCTCCTTCCTGAGCAGGAAGCTGCGTGGTCCAGTGGTGTTTATACTTGCGTACTATTGTTTGTACAGATGAACGTGGTACTTTCAGGCATTTGGAAATTGCTCCCAAGGATGAACCAGACTTAACATCATTTTCTGACCTCAATCCGATAGAAGATTTGTGGGCAGAACTGAAAAAGTGTGTGTGAGCAAGGAGGCCTACAAACCTGACACAGTTACACCAGTTCTGTCTGGAGGAATGGAACAAAATTCCAGCAACTTACTGTGAGAAGGTTGTGGAAGGCTACCCAAAACATTTGACCCAAGTTAAACAATTTAAAGGCAATGCTACCAAATACTAACAAAGTGTATGTAATCTTCTGACCCACTGGGAAAGTGATGAAAGAAATAAAAGCTGAAATAAATCATTCTCTCTACTATTATTCTGACATTTCACATTCTTAAAATAAAGTAGTGACCCTAACTGACCTAAGGCAGGGGATGTTTTCTAGGATTAAATGTCAGGAATTGTGAAAAACTGAGTTTAAATGTATTTGGCTAAGGTGTATGTAAATTTCTGACTTCAACTGTATGTTTGCCATGGAGAAAAGGCAGTGAAGGTTCACTACAGGGCAAAAAATGTCGAAGTTGAATATCCAATGTCTGTGAGTCCTGGAGGTCTGGGTTGGAGGACCCTGTGTGTGTGCGTGGGTGGTTTGGTAGTTGGGAGGGAGGAACAGGGCTTGTTTTGCTGTTGTTCGGTTGTTGTTGTTGTTGTTGCTTCTGTTGTCCTCTAAACATGGTGGACTGTGCTCAGCACATCGTTATGTTGTGCTGGTTTTAATGCAAATTATGCATTTCACTGTGTACACGTGATAAATAAATGAATCTGAAACTGAGCTGAGTAGGAAATTCTTACAGGTCTGAACAGGTTAGGTGAAGGGAGAATGTTTCCCCTGGCTGAACCAGGGGGTTACTGTCTCGGAATAAAGTGGTGGCATCTAGATGTGAGATATGTAGAAACTTCCTTATATGATGAATGGCAGATCTTTGGAATTAGCTGTTGAGTCCCAGTCGAGAACGGCGATAGATAGATTTCCAGAAATTAAGAAAATCTAAGGATATGAGATTGTGCAGAAAATAGGAGCAGAGGTGGAAAACGAGCTGTTACCTTGATGAATGACTGAAGATTCAAAGTACCAGATGTCTGCTCCGTTCCCTATTTCTCATGCATTCTTATGCATTCACTGTACCTCAGTACACATGACAATAATAAATCAATTACTAACTCTCATGTTGAAGGAAGTAAACGCAGGGCCACAGAGATAGAGAGGGTACCTGGGACTAACTGGATACAGAGAGGTGGCAAAGTGTTGTAATGCCTCTGTGAGAATGGAAAGGGAAAAGAGAGACTGATCCTAGCATCTGGAATCGATTTGAACTCAGATTCCTGTCAGTAATATCAAGTAAACTTTTTTTTTGCTACACCGTGGCAGATGGAAAGACTCTATAATAGGTAGTCAAAACAGCCCTACACATCACCAGCACCAGCCTACCCACCATCAAGGACGTATAAACAAAAAGATGCCGAAAAAGGGCCAGTAACATCATGAAGGATTTCACCAGCCCTACTCATGGACTGTTCGTCCCACGCCCGTCAGTGAGGAGGCTACGTAGCATCCACACCAGGACCGCCAGAGTCAGAAACAGTTTCTTTCCCCAAGCAGTAGAGCTGATCAACACCACCACCCACTAACCCACCCCTCCACACCCCCAATCACCACCACTTTATCATTTTCTGTCAGTCATCTCATGAACAGACACTCCTGTGCCTAGCAATACTTTATGGACATAAAATCAGTCTATGTATATATTCTATCTTCCTATTTATACTTATTGTATTTTGTATTATTGTGTTCTTTATCTTATTGGGTTTTTCCGTGCTACATCAGATCTGGAGTGACAATTATTTCATTCTCCTTTACACTTGTGTACTGGAAATGACATTAAACAACCTTGAACTTTTTTGTATGACTGCACAACTTGAATTTCTTCTGCCAGAGGAAATCTTTGCAAATTTGGCTCCAGTTCCGCAATTTTTTTAATCTTAAAAAATTTAAACTTTGCAGTTTAATTTATCGAAATTACTTTTTTAAGCCTTTTTTGTGTGATCCAATTTTTTTACTTTGGAAAAATAAAAGTATTAATTCTTTTTTGGATTTATTTAAAGAAGATAGATTGATGTCTTTTGAACAATGAATTGATAAATATTCTCTTTCATACTCACACTTTCTGCAATACCTTCAAGTTAGATATTTTTTACAAAAATATTTAAGTAATCTTCCTTACATATTGGAGGCTGACCTGTTAGATACTATTATGAGTATGAATCCTTTGATTAAGGGTTCTATTGGAAAAATTTATAATTTATTATTACAATGGGATAAGCGTCCTTTATCTAAGATTAAACAGGATTGGGAAAAGGAACTTAATTTGACTTTTATGATGGAGGATTGGATGTGGATTTTGAAGTTCTTTAACTCTTCTTCATTTTGTGCTAACCATTTATTGATTCAATTTAAAATTGTACATCATTATCATTTGACAAAGGAGAGACTTTCTAAAATCTTTTCTAATGTTGATAGTCATTGTGCTAGATGTAAAACTGAGATAGCTACACTGACACATATGTTTTGGTCTTGTTCTATATTGGAACAGTTCTGGAAGTCGGTTTTTTCAACAATTTCTAAATCACTTAAAATTAATCTACAACCTAATAAATTAACTGTGCTTTTTGGAATAATTCCTCAAAATATTCATGGTATTTCTGTGTCTGACCAACATGTTATTGCATTTGTTACATTGATAGCTAGGAGGGCCATTTTGTTGAAGTGGAAGGATACATCAGCTCCCACATTGTCACAATGGTTCTCTCAAGTGATGCTATGTCTTAGTTTGGAGAAAATTAGAAGTCGAACCTTTGAACCTTTATTTGATTTTGAGAAAAGATGGGGCTCATTTGCTAGTTATTATCATTTGAGCTAATTGATATAATTTTTCCACAATCTAATTGTAATTTTTTTTAGTATATTTTCTTTTCTTGCTGGCAGTTTGATGTTTATTTTTAGAAGCTTTTTGTATGACGCATGACTCTGGGGTTGTACACCTAATGGGTTCTTTTTTTTTCTCACTTTTCTGCTTAGTAGGTTTTTTTTGTAATCACAAAATTTTTTTCAATCTTTAAGATAATGTCTTTGAGACATTGTAAGTGTTGTTACTTCAATGTAGTCATGTTATTTTTTCTGTATAATATAACAATAAAAAGATTTGATAGAAAGGAAATCCTGAAAATTCCAAGATATCAAAATGAGCGAAGTTATTCTCTGCCACGTAAATGTTAATGATTCCCAAGATCCGAAGGTTTTAAGGTTGCTGTTCAAGTTCCCTTACCTCCATTTCAATGCTCTTTTTAACCTTCTCCTTTCAAATAAAATTGCATTCCCTGTGCAGACTGCACTTTACAAGCTCTCAGTTTTAACACGTGTCAAAACATCTTTTATTCAATTGATGGAGATTTGAGAGAGGTATATAAAAATGTAAGTGGTATAGACAAGGAGAATGCAAACATGCTTTTTCCACTGAGGTTTGGTGAGACAAGAACGAGAGGTAATCAAAGTTCAAAGTAAATTTCATTATCAAAGTACGTATATGTCACCATTTATTACCCTGAGATTCATTTTCTTGCAGTCATTCACAATAGAATTAAGAAGTACAAAAGAGTCAATGAAAATCTACACAGAGTCTGCCAAATTGTGCAGATACAAAAAGAAACAAGTTATAATACAAACAAACAAACAAATAAATAATAATAATAATAAAAAAACACCAAGAACGTGAGTTGTGAAAGTGAGTCCATAGGTTGTGTTCAATGATCACTTCAGTGTTTTGGTACGTGAAAATGCCCATGCTGTTTCAGGAGCCTGATGGTTGTAAGGTAATAGTTGTTGCTGAACCTGGTGGTGTGGGACCTAAGGCTCCTATACCTCCTTCCAGATGGTAGCAGAGAGAAGAGAGCATATCCTGGATTGTGGGTCCCTGATGATGGATGCTGCTTTCTTGTAGCAGCATTCTTTGTAGCTGTGCTCAATGGCGGGGAAGGCTTTTCCTGTGATTAACTGTACTGTATCCACCACTTTTGTAGGCTTTTCTTGGACACTGGTGTTTCCATAGACACCATGAATAACCAGTCAGGATACTCTCCACTGTGCATCTATAGAAGTTTGTCAGAGTTTTCAGTCATGGGTTAAAGGTGAAATGTGAAATGTTTAAGGGGAACATGAGGGGGATCTTCTTCACTCTGAAGGTGGTGCGAGTGTGGAACGAGCTCCCAATGGAAGTGGAGGATTCAGGTTTGATTGTAACATTTAAGGAAAATTTAGATAGGTATGTGGGTGGGAGTGGAATAGTCCCGGTGGAGGTTGATGGGACTACGAAGAATAATAGCTCAGCATGGAATAGATGGGCCAAAGGTCTGTTTCTGTGCTGTGGTGCTCTATCTATCATGATTTGGCTGATTGTGTGGGCTACTCAACGCTTTAAGTCTGCTCCACTATTACATGTCTTGAGACTGCAACCTCAACTTCCCATTCCTGTCTATCCTGGTAAATTTTCATTCCATTGTTTATCAGGGTGTACAAGATGATAGAGGCATAGATCGAGTTGACAACCAGAGACTTTTTCCTAGGGCGGAAATGGATAAAAGGAGGGGGACATAAATTTAAGGTGATTGGAGGAAAATATAGTGGTGATATCAGAAATATTTTTTTTAACACAGAGTGGTGAGTTTGTGAAATGTGCTGTCAGGATTGGCGGTTGAGGCAAGTACATTACGAAGATTTAGAGCCTCTTAGGTAGGCACATGGATAGTAGGAAATTGGAAGATTATGTGGGAAGGAAGGGTTAGATTGATCTTGGAGTAAGTTAAATAGTCAGCACAACATTGTAGGCTGAAGGGCCCATACTATGCTACTCTTTTAGTTCTATGTTCTATGTTGGGAGAAACCAATAATTTTAAATGTGCTGTCACAAAGGATTTGTTATGCCCACAACAGAAGCAAACTCCTTTGCAGAATACAGGAAACCGACCACTTGGATTGAAGATAGATCAAGTAAACGGCAGCTCGCTAAAGTTTAACTCTTGTTTTTCCCTCAGACTCTCTGCCCCCTTTCAAGCAAAGTATTCAACCATGCCATGGCTGACTTAATTGTAACATAGCAACAGTCCCAGGCAGACAACGTTGGCATCTATCCCAACATTCTCTTGGTGCACGTCCAAGAACCCTTGATTCGGCATACTGTCAAGCTGTCTATCTGGTCCCTTGAAACCCACTGCTGATGTATTGTTCCAGTACCAGAGTCTGCAGCGTGATCTATGCACTTAATCTGCAAAGAATCTCAAATATGAATACATATTCCATCTATATGTTAAACTAGACACAGCAAAGAAAAATGCAAGAGATTCTGCAGATGCTGGAAATCCTGAGCAACACACACAGAGTGCTGGAGGAACTCAGCGAGTCAGGCAGCTTTAATGGAGGAGTTTCGGGCTGAGGCCCTTCATCAGGACTGGAAAGGAAGGGGGCAGAAGCCAAAATAAGAAAGTGAGGGGAGGAGCTGGTCATAGACCAGGTGAAGGGGGAGTTGTGTGGGGGGAGTGAATGGGGATGAAGTGAGAAGATGGGAGATGATAAAGGAAAGAAAGAAGGATAGGAA